>NC_057796.1:475030446-475039133 GCF_018294505.1 Triticum aestivum
CCCCCCCCCTTGATCACCAGATATCGCCTATTCTTCTCTATACTGCTTGCATTAGAGTAGCGTAGCATGTTACTGCTTTCGATATCCTATCCTGATGCATAGCCTATCCTTGCTACTACTGTTGTTACCTTTACCTGCAATCCTACATGCTTAGTATAGGATGCTAGATTTCCATCAGTGGCCCTACATTCTTGTCCGTCTGCTGTGCTATACTACCGGGCCGTGATCACCTGGGCGGTGATCACGGGTATATCCTTATATACTATATACATGACACATGTGATGACTAAAGTCGGGTCGGCTCGTAGGAGTACCCGCGAGTGGATCTTTGTGGCGGAGCGACAGGGCAGGTTGAGACCGCCTAGGTGAGAGGTGGGCCTGGCCCTGGTCGGCGTTCGCGGTTACTTAACACGCTTAACGAGATCTTGGTATTTGATCTGAGTCTGGCCATTTGGTCTATACGCACTAACCATCTACGTGGGAGTAGTTATGGGTATCCCGACGTCGTGGTATCAGCCGAAGCTCTTTTGACGTCAGCAACTGAGTGGCGCGCGCCGCATTGGACCGTAAGCTCGCGCTTGTATTAAGGGGGCTAGGTCTGCTTCCGGCCGCGTACGCAACGTGCAGGTGTGCATAGGGCGATGGGCCCAGACCCCTGCGCGCATAGGTTTAGACCGGCGTGCTGACCTCTCTGTTGAGCCTAGGTGGGGCTACGACGTGTTGATCTTACGAGGCCGGGCATGACCCAGAAAAGTGTGTCCAGCCAAATGGGATCGAGCGTGTTGGGTTATGTGGTGCACCCCTGCAGGGAAGTTTATCTATTCGAATAGCCGTGTCCCTCGGTAAAAGGACGACCCAGAGTTGTACCGTGACCTTATGACAACTAGAACTGGATACTGAATAAAATACACCCCTTCCAAGTGCCAGATACAACCCGGTGATCGCTCTCTAACAGGGCGACGAGGAGGGGATCGCCGGGTAGGATTATGCTATGCGATGCTACTTGGAGGACTTCAATCTACTCTCTTCTACATGCTGCAAGATGGAGATGACCAGAAGCGTAGTCTTCGACAGGACTAGCTTTCCCCCTTTTATTCTGGCATTCTGCAGTACGGTCCACTGATATGCCCCTTTACACATATACCCATGCATATGTAGTATAGCTCCTTGCTTGCGAGTACTTTGGATGAGTACTCACGGTTGCTTCTCTCCCTCTTTCCCCCTTCCTATCTTTCTGGTGGTCGCAACCAGATGTTGGAGTCCAGGAGCCAGACGCCACCGTCGACGACGACACCTACGACACTGGAGGTGCCTACTACTACGTGCAGGCCGCTGACGACGACCAGGAGTAGTTAGGAGGATCCCAGGCAGGAGGCCTGCGCCTCGTTCGATCTGTATCCCAGTTTGTGCTAGCCTTCTTAAGGCAAACTTGTTTAACTTATGTCTGTACTCAGATATTGTTGCTTCCGCTGACTCGTCTATGATCGAGCACTTGTATTCGAGCCCTCGAGGCCCCTGGCTTGTATTATGATGCTTGTATGACTTATTTATGTTTTAGAGTTGTGTTGTGATATCTTCCCGTGAGTCCCTGATCTTGATCGTACACATTTGCGTGCATGATTAGTGTACGGTCAAATCGGGGGCGTCACAGACTCCCCTTGGCTTCTTGGTCGTATGCCCAAGGACATTGCACCGCTAATTTTTTAGGCCTCGACAAGAAAGAATTGGAGGGTGCGTGAGGCTCTCAAGGAGAATGCTTGGATCCTCAAAATAAAGCAAGGCACCACTATCTCTGTCAACCACATCTCGGAATTCTTCAACCTTTGGATGCTCTTGCATGACTTCCACCTTGATATGCAAGCGGAAGATGATATCATTTGGAAGCATGCGAACGACGGGATATACACGGCGAGCTCCGCCTACAAGGCTCAGTTTCTTGGCTTGACCCTATCCCCCTTGGACCGTATGGTTTGGAAGGCTTGGGCACCTCCGAAGATTAAATTCTTTGCTTGGTTGGCCTTGCAAGATAGGATTTGTACAGCCGATCGTCTGGAGAAGCGTGGTTGGCAAAACTGTGGCCTTTGCCCGCTTTGCAAGAGGGAACAAGAAACGGGGACACATCTCTTCTTCAAGTGTCGCTACATGCTTAGGCTTTGGAGATTGATCATAGAGCAGCTTGGACTTGCACACATGGACACCTCCGAGTGGCACTTGGATGAAACCGTCAACGCGTGGTGGCAAAAAAGAACCGACAATAATATTCCTAACCGAGACGCAATGGCCTCCCTCACCATGCTCGTTTCTTGGGTAATTTGGAACGAGAGAAACGCCCGCGTTTTCCGCCACAAAAGCGCACCGCCGACGATTCTTCTTACCAACATTTTAGAAGATGCAAAACTATGGGTGACCGCCGGCGCAAAGAAACTAGGGAACATAATAGTGTCCGAGTAATTGCCATGCCGCATTTGTGAGTGCGTTGTAAAAAACTCTAAACTATTCTCTCCCTTATTTAATTGAAGAGGCAAATCTTTCGCCTTCGTTTTAAAAAAAAACACGATGCCAGGATGAGTGCCACGCAAGCGGCACTTCCCCTTCATTCAATGGCCCACTCTCTCCTCTAATCAGCAACGAAGATCCGGTGAACAATGTATAATTTCAGAGCACCAGAAAAACCTTGGATAAAAGCCGGCGCGCGGCCACTCCAAATCCACCACGTCGAGTGGCTCCAGGGGGCGCACTCGAGGTGGCGATTCCGTCCTGTAGAAAGGATTGCATCCGAAATAGCAACCATTGCACGCGCGGACATGTGCCATGGATGAGCTGCGCGCAGCCGCTGCCATTGGGGTGCACCCTTGGTAGGTAATCGTCGGGCCGGATCGGGTCATAAAAAACCAACGTCCTGGCAGTGGCGGCAGCGCCGAGGGAAGAAACGAGGAGGCGGCCGCTGGAGGGGATCGGAGTCACCGCCCGTGCCATCCATCCGTCTGGAGTACTGCAGTTGTGAGAGATGGCCCGGGGCGTAGCCCAGCCTTAGCTACGCCACCAGACCTGTGAGTCTGTGACTTAAAAACCTACGATAGGATTTGGAGTGGCTAGCATTTCCCATCGGGATAGTAGTGATCAAACGGTGTACTATCTGATAGCAGAGCTAAGCGCATGGAGCCAGCCCATTTGGAAAACCAACGAATCACCAGGACCCAAGCAAGCTAATGAAATCTGCAGTCAGCTAATGATTCTGCACAAGAAGATTATATTAGCTACCTAGCCCGGTAACAACGGTGCAAAACCTTCCCATCATGACCAGGCCTGTGACTACGACTAGGATAGGAGTAGCATTTCCCGTCAGAGTGGTTACTATCATAAAGGAGGGCATCCGAGAGCAGAGCTAAGCGCATACATCCAACCCATTTGGGGAACCAACGAGATCAGCAGGACCCAAGCAAGCTAATCAAATCTGCAGCAGCTGGTCAAACGTAAACTCACATGGGCGCCCCGATTATGGCGGGGAAAGGCTAAAGAAATGACGTCCGCGTAGCGTACCGACAAGATGGAGATGCTTTACTAATTTGCCATCATAGTGTCAGTGACTCAGTGGTCCTATACTCGTTTGTTTGTGAGGATAAGTACGGATTAGGGTTCTTTATAGCTTTTTTTTTGTTTATTAGCAGGGACAATTCTTCTTTGGGTGAAATCGAGTTATTTGTTTGGACTAGGACAGATGAGACTAATTAATCTATGTATGTATACTCTGTCGGGAATGATTGAGTTTAAGCCTGCTAAAGCCACGACAAGCTCGACTAATAACCATTACCATCTGGAATTAATCTACTTCCTCCGTTACTAAATATATGATCTTTTATTAGAGATTCTAATATAGACTGCATACGGATGCATATAGATACTCCCTAGTGTCAAAAAACGTCTTATATTATGAGGGAGTATATTTTAGAGTATAGATACTCATTTTGCTTCATATATATTCACATTAGAATCTGTAAAAGGTCTTAATTTAAAAACGGAGTGAGTATTGTACTGCTAGTATACCATGCATGGATTGGGCATGTGAAATTCCGCATGATTAAATCAGTTAGTTGGAACACGCGGTACTCATGATGATGATGGCCCGTGCGTGCGTGCAGGTGCCAATCAGAAGGTCCCGACTCCTCCCGTGTCGCCCCTGCGCGGCGACCGGGGGGAACCCTAGCGCCGCCGCGTCCTCGTCCCTTCCCTGACCTCTCCTCCTCGCCGCCGCCGGGCAAAGCCCGGTCGGTGCCGGCGGCGGCGGGATCTCTTCTCCCACGACTCATTGGATCTGGCGCGGGCGGATCGCGGCGGTTGTTGGCGGCGCGCTGGAGGCGGGGCGCGCCGGCGCGGGCTTGAGGGCGACGACAGGGCTCACGCTTGCGGTTTCTCCTGGTGTGCGTGGGAGTCCGCTCAGGCCGTGCGGCGGCGGCCCTCGGCAAGCGGTGGCGGGCGCTGGGCTCTCGGCGGCGCTCCGACGTGTGCAGACGGTGGTGGTTCCTGTGCGCGGTCGGCCGCTCCGTCTCTGACCCGGACGGCGCCGGGGATGGCGGCGGCCCGGCATGGCCGGCGATCTGGATGCGGTGGTGCCGGCGGCTCGCTGATCTGCCGGTGCTCCAGGGTTCTGCCTGACGGTGCTGGTGGTGACGGCGGCCCGTGCACGAGAGTTGGATCCCTTCGAACTGATCTGGGTGAAAACTTGCCTTCGGCGTCTGCTAAGGCCGGCGGTGGCGGCGCTATCTGCATCGTTCCCTTCTTGAAGGCATCGCCGTGGAGAAGTTCAAGGCCACTCTCTGCTATCTCCGGGGGAAACCCTAGATCGGATGACGTCGGCGCTCTGGTGTCGTTCCTCCCTTGGGGCGTCATTCTTGGAGGTACACACGTGATCGAGGGACCAGAGGACGGATTCTTTGGTGGAGCGGTGATTCATCCTACACACTGGTGGCGACGGATCTTGACGGCGTGGCGCAGTGCAGATTCCGAGTTCGCTGTGGGAGGATGGACTCGCGTAGGAGGACGACGCTGTCGGGCGTCGTGGTGGCGTCGATGGCAGGGAGACCTGGCACGGTACATGCAACAGTACAACTCTGAAGATGGATTGGTGGTAGGTGCCTGCGGCGGCCTCATACCCGGCAAGCGTCCTGGTTGAGGAGTGCGCCGGACTGGTAGGTGCTCCATACCCGGCAGACGTCCTGGTTGGGACCTCGGGTCTTAGATGTTTAGGTTTGGTTGCCGATGTCTGTTTGGTATTAGGCCCAGACTATCTGGGCCCCTTCATCAATTGGATAGGTGTAGCGACAGTTGTTGCTTAGACGGTGGCTTTAGTCTTGCTGTTGTATGGCTTTGTAAGGTCTTGTGAAAATAATTAATAAAATGGCCCTATGCATCGCCCAAATGCAGAGGCCGGGGGTCATCCTCCTTTTCTATAAAAAAAATGCGTGCGTGCAGGTTGATCCATCGAGGCTTACGTAGTGGCACGGGTGAAGATATATTGGTCTCAAAAGCCTCAAAAGGATGAATCGAATTTCACATCTTTGGTAGTACGTGGTCAAGACAGACAGACCGTCGATCCTAGCTACAGTAGCATGTGATGCCGAATTTGCAATGGAATGCGACTTTGTGTGGACGAGTTGATGGTTAGTTCCGCACCTTCTCTCGTGCAATCCACCCTAGCCATTATAGAGCGGGCTTGTTTGCTTGTTTGTTTGTGGAGTGTCGTCGTGCTCGTGCGTTCGGGCCAACACAACACGTCTCGTACGGGCTGCGCTGTACCGTGCAAAGTACTCCGACCGGAAGGAGACGGCCGGGCGAAGCCTTGACCAACCGACGCCATCCTGACCGACCAGGCTGCCTGTATGCAGTCTGCAGTGTCTGCACTGCACCCGCTCAGATCTACTATAGGCAGCACGAATTCTCACATTATCTTAGAAAAAAAGAATCACGCACAGAGAGACTACAGGGTGGCGCCACGCCACTCGTAGACGGCAGACCGGCGCCGGAACCGGAGCCCGATCAATCATGCGCGTTCGCCGTTGGCGACACAGACACACGCGGTGGCCACGAGCACAACCTCCCAACTACCGGTGCATTTTCGTCTGCAGTGCAGTGCACTCGAAAGGCGGGGACGAGCTTAGGTGCTGTTCAAAGATGCTAGCTGCAGCGCGAGAGAAAGGGTGCGGTGGCCAGTGGACCATCCGTCATCCAGCGTCTATCCTGCCCCAGCACATGTGCGAACCCAAAGCTAGCTGTTGGCCTGTTTTTCTTTTTCTTTTTTGAAAACAAAATTCCAACTTTATTCATTTGTAATAATTAGTATATTGTTTGTGAGAAGCATTACAATTTCGTTTAAAGGCTCCTCAAACCAATCAGAAATCAAAGAAAACATGGCTAACCTAGCAAGCTCACGAGCTACTTTATTTGCTTCCCTATTACAGTGCTCAAATCTAATAGTAACAAAATCACAGGCTTAATGAAAATAGTCTTCGAAGATTGCTACCGCCGACTGCCCTCCATCATTCATAGACTCAATCGCCTCCATGTTATCCGAATTTACGACAATGCGGTTGCATCCCGCCCTTTGCGCCAAGGTTAGACCAAATTTGAGAGCAGTAGCCTCCGCCATCAGCACATCCGCGCAAAAATCTATTCTCTCATTCCCTCCGGCAATAAATCTACCTCTGTCATCTCTGAGGACTGCTCCCATTGTACCCCTGAGAAGGCCGTGATCAAAAGAAGCATCAAGGTTGAGTTTAACAAAACCTCTTACAGAGCAAGACCCGTTGAGTGCAAAGCGACCGCGCCGGAGAAAAGAAGAAGGAAAAAAATGTCTCCTTCTGAGACCAACTCCAACGCAGTACACCATCTCGTCCGCATGTGTCCATTTTGACTCAAACGGACACATGTCACGGCCCAACGTACGACCACATATGTAGATGTTGTCCGTTTCGCGTCCGGCCCGCCGCATTTCCACACCAAAATTGCTCCTGGTTTGCGTCCAGACGCGCGCACTCGCTTCTCGTCCGCCCCGGGGACGCGTGGGGGCCGTCCACCTACCTCCACCACCCAAATTAACTGTGCGCGCGCGGTGGGCCCCGTCTGTCAGCCACCCAGCTGCCCCGGTCGTCGTCCTTCTTAATGTGGAAGTCGTGGACCGGCTAGTCCACAACTTCCACTTCCAAGCCTGTCTATCTTCTCGAGCCCCGACACGAGCTCGCAAACCCTAGCCGCCCACACATTCCTCTCATCCACCTCCTGGGCGGCGCCATGTGGCGGCATTGAATCATCAAGGGAAAGCACGACCATGAGACCGGCTCCTCCTCCGGTCGCTGCTGCTCCACCAGCTCCGCGGCGCCCGCATTTGCCATCCCGGAGCTGGACGTGCCCGTCAAGGAGGAGGTGGTTGAGGAGCCGCCCGTCACCGCGTGGAACCCGCGGTTGGTGGGCCAGAGGTGGAGCTGGTCGTCCACGGCGTCGAAGATGGCCGACGCGGTGGGTGTCGGGCCATGGTCACCCATGCCTCCACGGTAACCAGAGCAGGTTTCGTCGCCACTGGAGGAGGTGTTGCAGGCGCCTCCGGCCTAGCAGCCACTGCAGGGGCCACCGTGTTGGAAATATGCCCTAGAGGCAATAATAAATGGTTATTATTGTATTTCTTTGTTCATGGTAATTGTCTATTATTCATGCTATAATTGTATTGTCCGGAAATCGTAATACATGTGTGAATACATAGACCACAACGTGTCCCTAGTAAGCCTCTAGTTGACTAGCTCGTTGATCAACAGATAGTCATGGTTTCCTGACTATGGACATTGGATGTCATTGATAACGAGATCACATCATTAGGAGAATGATGTGATGGACAAGACCCAATCGTAAGCATAGCATAAAAGATCGTGTAGTTTCGTTTGCTAGAGCTTTTCCAATGTCAAGTATCTTTTCCTTAGACCATGAGATCGTGCAACTCCCGGATACCGTAGGAGTGCTTTGGGTGTGCCAAACGTCACAACGTAACTGGGTGACTATAAAGGTGCACTACGGGTACCTCCGAAAGTGTCTGTTGGGTTGGCACGGATCGAGACTGGGATTTGTCACTCCGTGTGACGGAGAGGTATCTCTGGGCCCACTCGGTAATGCATCATCATAATGAGCTCAATGTGACTAAGGCGTCAGTCACGGGATCATGCATTGCGGTACGAGTAAAGAGACTTGCCGGTAACGAGATTGAACAAGGTATTGGGATACCGACGATCGAATCTCGGGCAAGTAACATACCGATTGACAAAGGGAATTGCATACGGGGTTGATTGAATCCTCGACACCGTGGTTCATCCGATGAGATCATCGTGGAACATGTGGGAGCCAACATGGGTATCCAGATCCCGCTGTTGGTTATTGACCGGAGAGGCGTCTCGGTCATGTCTGCATGTCTCCCGAACCCGTAGGGTCTACACACTTAAGGTTCGGTGACGCTAGGGTTGTAGAGATATATGTATGCGGAAACCCGAAAGTTTTTCGGAGTCCCGGATGAGATCCCGGACGTCACGAGAGGTTCCGGAATGGTCCGGAGGTGAAGAATTATATATAGGAAGTCAAGTTTCGGCCACCGGGAAAGTTTCGGGGGTTACCGGTATTGTACCGGGACCACCGGAAGGGTCCCGGGGGTCCAC
>NC_057796.1:475039933-475050732 GCF_018294505.1 Triticum aestivum
CCGGCGCCCCCCCCCCCAGGGGGCCTATATAAAGGGGGGAGGGAGGGCAGCAACCTACAGCCTTGGGCGCCTCCCTCCTCCCCTGCAACACCTCTCTCTCTCTCTCGCAGAAGCTCGGCGAAGCCCTGCCGGAGACCCGCTACATCCACCACCACGCCGTCGTGCTGCTGGATCTCCATCAACCTCTCCTTCCCCTTGCTGGATCAAGAAGGAGGAGACGTCGCTGCACCGTACGTGTGTTGAACGCGGAGGTGCCGTCCGTTCGGCACTCGGTCATCGGTGATTTGGATCACGGCGAGTACGACTCCGTCATCCACGTTCATTAGAACGCTTCCGCTCGCGTTCTACAAGGGTATGTAGATGCACTCCTTTCCCCTCGTTGCTAGTAGACTCCATAGATGCATCTTGGTGAGCGTAGGAAAATTTTAAATTATGCTACGATTCCCAACAGTGGCATCATGAGCCAGGCCTATGCGTAGTTACTATGCACGAGTAGAACACAAAGTAGTTGTGGGCGTTGAGTTTGCCAATTCTTCTTGCCGCTACTAGTCTTTTCTTGTTTCGGCGGCATTGTAGGATGAAGCGGCCCGGACCGACCTTACACGTACACTTACGTGAGACAGGTTCCACCGACTGACATGCACTAGATGCATAAGGTGGCTAGCGGGTGTCTGTCTCTCCTACTTTAGTCGGAACGGATTCGATGAAAAGGGTCCTTATGAAGGGTAAATAGAAATTGGCAAATCACGTTGTGGTCATACGTAGGTAAGAAAACGTTCTTGCTAGAAACCTACAAACCACGTAAAAACTTGCAACAACAATTAGAGGACGTCTAACTTGTTTTTGCAGCAAGTGCTATGTGATGTGATATGGCCAGAAGATGTGATGAATGATATATGTGATGTATGAGATTGATCATATTCGTGTAATAGGAATCACGACTTGCATGTCGATGAGTATGACAACCGGCAGGAGCCATAGGAGTTGTCTTTATTATTTTTCATGACCTGCGTGTCATTGAATAACGCCATGTAAATTACTTTAGTTTGTTGCTAAACGCGTTAGCCATAGAAGTAGAAGTAATCGTTGGCGTGACGACTTCATGAAGACACAATGATGGAGATCATGATGATGGAGATCATGGTGTCATGCCGGTGACGAAGATGATCATGGTGCCCCGAAGATGGAGATCAAAGGAGCATGATGATATTGGCCATATCATGTCACTATTTGATTGCATGTGATGTTTATCATGTTTTTGCATCTTCTTTTCTTAGAATGACGGTAGTAAGTAAGATGATCCCTTATAATAATTTCAAGAAAGTGTTCACCCTAACTGTGCACCGTTGCGAAGGTTCGTTGTTTCGAAGCACCACGTGATGATCGGGTGTGATAGATTCTAACGTTCGAATACAACGGGTGTTGACGAGCCTAGCATGTACAGACATGGCCTCAGAACACACGCAATACACTTAGGTTGACTTGACGAGCCTAGCATGTACAGACATGGCCTCGGAACACGGAGGACCGAAAGGTCGAGCATGAGTCGTATAGAAGATACGATCAACATGGAGATGTTCACCGATCTTGACTAGTCCGTCTCACGTGATGATCGGACACGGCCTAGTTAAACTCGGATCATGTTTCACTTAGATGACGAGAGGGATGTCTATCTGAGTGGGAGTTCATTAAATAATTTGATTAGATGAACTTAATTATCATGAACTTAGTCTAAAATCTTTACACTATGTATTGTAGATCAAATGGCCAACGTTGTCCTCAATTTCAACGCGTTCCTAGAGAAAACCAAGCTGAAAGATGATGGCAGCAACTATACGGACTGGGTCCGGAACCTGAGGCTCATCCTCATAGTAGCCAAGAAAGATTATGTCTTAGAAGCACCGCTAGGTGAAGCACCAATCCGACAGAACCAAGACGTTATGAACGCTTGGCAATCACGTGCTGATGATTACTCCCTCGTTCAGTGCGGCATGCTTTACAGCTTATAACCGGGTCTCCAAAAGCGTTTTGAGAAACATGGAGCATATGAGATGTTCGAGGAGCTGAAATTAGTTTTCCAAGCTCATGCCCGGGTCGAGAGATATGATGTCTCCGACAAGTTCTTCAGCTGTAAAATGGAGGAGAACAGTTCTGTTAGTGAGCACATACTCAGAATGTCTGGGTTGCACAACCGCTTGTCTCAGCTGGGAGTTAATCTCCCGGATGACGCGGTCATTGACAGAATCCTCCAGTCGCTTCCACCAAGCTACAAGAGCTTTGTGATGAACTACAATATGCAGGGGATGGAAAAGACCATTCCTGAGGTATATTCAATGCTGAAATCAGCGGAAGGGGAGATCAGAAAAGAACATCAAGTGTTGATGGTGAATAAAACCACTAAGTTCAAGAAGGGCAAGGGTAAGAAGAACTTCAAGAAGGACGGCAAGGGAGTTGCCGCGCCCGGTAAACCAGTTACTGGGAAGAAGTCAAAGAATGGACCCAAGCCCGAGACTGAGTGCTTTTATTGCAAGGGAAGTGGTCACTGGAAGCGGAACTGCCCCAAATACTTAGCGGACAAGTAGAAGGCCGGCAACACCAAAGGTATATGTGATATACAAGTTATTGATGTGTACCTTACCAGTACTCGTAGTAGCTCCTGGGTATTTGATACCGGTGCGGTTGCTCATATTTGTAACTCAAAACAGGAACTACGGAATAAACGGAGACTGGCGAAGGACGAGGTGACGATGCGCGTCGGGAATGGTTCCAAGGTCGATGTGATCGCCGTCGGCACGCTACCTCTGCATCTACCCACGGGATTAGTTTTAAACCTCAATAATTGTTATTTAGTGCCAGCTTTGAGCATGAACATTGTATCTGGATCTCGTTTAATTCGAGATGGCTACTCATTTAAATCCGAGAATAATGGTTGTTCTATTTATTTGAGAGATATGTTTTATGGTCATGCCCCGCTGGTCAATGGTTTATTCTTGATGAATCTCGAACGTGATGTTACACATGTTCATAGTGTGAATACCAAAAGATGTAAAGTTGATAACGATAGTCCCACATACTTGTGGCACTGCCGCCTTGGTCACATTGGTGTCAAGCGCATGAAGAAACTCTATGCAGATGGACTTTTGGAGTCTCTTGATTACGAATCATTTGACACGTGCGAACCATGCCTCATGGGTAAGATGACCAAGACTCCGTTCTCCGGAACAATGGAGCGAGCAACCAACTTATTGGAAATCATACATACCGATGTGTGCGGTCCAATGAATGTTGAGGCTCGCGGAGGATATCATTATGTTCTCACTCTCACTGATGATTTAAGTAGATATGGGTATGTCTACCTAATGAAACACAAGTCTGAAACCTTTGAAAAGTTCAAGGAATTTCAGAGTGAAGTTGAGAATCAACGTGACAGGAAAATAAAATTCTTACGATCAGATCGTGGTGGAGAATATTTAAGTCACGAATTTGGTACACACTTAAGGAAATGTGGAATCGTTTCACAACTCACGCCGCCTGGAACACCTCAGCGAAACAGTGTGTCCGAACGTCGTAATCGCACTCTATTGGATATGGTGCGATCTATGATGTCTCTTACAGATTTACCGCTCTCATTTTGGGGCTATGCTTTAGAGACTGCCGCATTCACTTTAAATAGGGCTCCGTCGAAATCCGTTGAGACGACACCGTATGAATTATGGTTTGGGAAGAAACCTAAGCTGTCGTTTCTAAAAGTTTGGGGATGCGATGCTTATGTCAAGAAACTTCAACCTGAAAAGCTCGAACCCAAGTCGGAAAAATGCGTCTTCATAGGATACCCTAAGAAAACTATTGGGTATACCTTCTACCTCAGATCCGAAGGCAAGATCTTCGTTGCAAAGAACGGGTCCTTTCTGGAGCAGGAGTTTCTCTCGAAAGAATTGAGTGGGAGGAAAGTGGAACTTGATGAGGTGATAGTCACCCCTTCCGAACCGGAAAGTAGCGCAGCGCGGGAAAATGTTCCTGTGGTGCCTACACCGACTGGGGAGGAAGTTAATGATGATGATCATGAAGCTTCGAATCAAGTTACTGAACTTCGTAGGTCCACAAGGACACGTTCCGCACCAGAGTGGTACGGCAACCCTGTCCTGGAAATCATGTTGTTAGACAACGGTGAACCTTCGAACTATGAAGAAGCGATAGCGGGCCCGGGTTCCGACAAATGGCTAGAAGCCATGAAATCCGAGATAGAATCCATGTATGAAAACAAAGTATGGACTTTGACTGACTTGCCCAATGAGCGGCGAGCCATAGAAAACAAATGGATCTTTAAGAAGAAGACGGACGCGGATGGTAATGTGACCATCTACAAAGCTCGACTTGTCGCTAAGGGTTATCGACAAGTTCAAGGGGTTGACTACGATGAGACTTTCTCACCCGTAGCGAAGCTGAAGTCCGTCCGAATCATGTTAGCAATTGCCGCATACTATGATTATGAAATATGGCAGATGGACGTCAAAACGGCATTCCTTAACGGCTTCCTTAAGGAAGAGTTGTATATGATGCAGCCGGAAGGTTTTGTCGATCCTAAGAATGCTAACAAAGTATGCAAGCTCCAGCGCTCAATCTATGGGCTGGTGCAAGCATCTCGGAGTTGGAACATTCGCTTTGATGAGATGATCAAAGCGTTTGGGTTTACACAGACTTATGGAGAAGCCTGTGTTTACAAGAAAGTGAGTGGGAGCTCTGTAGCATTTCTCATATTATATGTGGATGACATACTATTGATGGGAAATGATATAGAATTCTTGGAAAGTATAAAAGCCTATTTGAATAAGTGTTTTTCAATGAAGGACCTTGGAGAAGCTGCTTATATATTAGGCATCAAGATCTATAGAGATAGATCAAGACGCCTCATTGGTCTTTCACAGAGTACATACCTTGACAAGATATTGAAGAAGTTCAATATGGATCAGTCCAAGAAGGGGTTCTTGCCTGTATTGCAAGGTGTGCAATTGAGCACAGCTCAATGCCCGACCACGGCAGAAGATATAGAAGAGATGAGTGTCATCCCCTATGCCTCGGCCATAGGGTCTATTATGTATGCCATGCTGTGTACCAGACCTGATGTAAACCTTGCCGTAAGTTTGGTAGGAAGGTACCAAAGTAATCCCGGCAAGGAACACTGGACAGCGGTCAAGAATATCCTGAAGTACCTGAAAAGGACTAAGGAAATGTTTCTCGTTTATGGAGGTGACGAAGAGCTCGTCGTAAAGGGTTACGTCGACACTAGCTTCGACACAGATCTGGATGACTCTAAGTCACAAACCGGATACGTGTATATTTTGAATGGTGGGGCAGTAAGCTGGTGCAGTTGCAAGCAAAGCGTCGTGGCGGGATCTACATGTGAAGCGGAGTACATGGCAGCCTCGGAGGCAGCACATGAAGCAATATGGGTGAAGGAGTTCATCACCGACCTAGGAGTCATACCCAATGCGTCGGGGCCGATCAAGCTCTTCTGTGACAACACTGGAGCTATTGCACTTGCCAAGGAGCCCAGGTTTCACAAGAAGACAAGGCACATCAAGCGTCGCTTCAACTCCATTCGTGAAAATGTTCAAGATGGAGACATAGAGATTTGTAAAGTACATACGGACCTGAATATAGCAGATTCGTTGACTAAACCTCTCCCTAGAGCAAAACATGATAAACACCAGAATTCCATGGGTGTTCGATTCATCACAATGTAACTAGATTATTGACTCTAGTGCAAGTGGGAGACTGTTGGAAATATGCCCTAGAGGCAATAATAAAAGCATTATTATTATATTTCCTTGTTCATGATAATTGTCTTTATTCATGCTATAATTGTGTTATCCGGAAATCGTAATACATGTGTGAATAACAGACACCAACATGTCCCTAGTGAGCCTCTAGTTGACTAGCTCGTTGATCAACAGATAGTCATGGTTTCCTGACTATGGACACTGGATGTCATTGATAACGAGATCACATCATTGGGAGAATGATGTGATGGACAAGACCCAATCCTAAACATAGCACAAGATCGTATAGTTCGTTTGCTAGAGTTTTCCAATGTCAAGTATCTTTTCCTTAGACCATGAGATCGTGTAACTCCCGGATACCGTAGGAGTGCTTTGGGTATGCCAAACGTCACAACGTAACTGGGTGACTATAAAGGTAGACTACGGGTATCTCCGAAAGTGTCTGTTGGGTGACATGGATCAAGACTGGGATTTGTCACTCTGTATGACGGAGAGGTATCACTGGGCCCACTCGGTAATGCATCATCATAATGAGCTCAGAGTGACCAAGTGTCTGGTCATGGGATCATGCATTACGGTACGAGTAAAGTGACTTGCCGGTAACGAGATTGAACGAGGTATTGGGATACCGACGATCAAATCTCGGGCAAGTAACATATCGATAGACAAAGGGAATAGCGTACGGGGTTGATAGAATCCTCGACATCGTGGTTCATCCGATGAGATCATCGTGGAGCATGTGGGAGCCAACATGGGTATCCAGATCCCGCTGTTGGTTATTGACCGGAGAGTCGTCTCGGTCATGTCTGCTTGTCTCCCGAACCCGTAGTGGCTCCTGGGTATTTGATACCGGTGCAGTTGCTCACATTTGTAACTCAAAGCAGGGGCTGCGGAATAAGCGGAAACTGGCAAAGGACGAGGTGACGATGCGCGTCAGGAATGCTTCCAAGGTCAATGTGATCGCCGTCGGCACGCTGCCTCTGCATCTCCCTTCGGGATTAGTTTTAAACCTTAATAATTGTTATTTAGTGCCAGCTTTGAGCATGAACATTGTATCGGGATCTCGTTTAATTCGAGATGGCTACTCTTTTAAATCTGAGAATAATGGTTGTTCCATTTTTATGAGAGATATGTTTTATGGTCATGCTCCTATGGTGAATGGTTTATTCTTTATGAATCTCGAACATGATGCTACACATGTTCATAATGTGAGTACCAAAAGAAGTAAGGCTGATAATGATAGTCCCACATATTTGTGGCACTGCCGCCTTGGTCACATAGGTGTCAAACGCATGAAGAAGCTCCATGCTGATGGACTTTTAGAGTCTCTTGATTATGAATCATTTGACACGTGCGAACCATGCCTTATGGGTAAAATGACCAAGACTCCGTTCTCAGGAACAATGGAGCGAGCAACCGACTTATTGGAAATCATACATACTGATGTGTGCGGTCCAATGAGTGTTGAGGCTCGCGGTGGCTATCGTTATGTTCTCACCCTCACTGATGATTTAAGTAGGTATGGGTATATCTACTTAATGAAACACAAGTCTGAAACCTTTGAAAAGTTCAAGGAATTTCAGAGTGAGGTTGAAAATCAACGTGACAGGAAAATCAAGTTTCTACGATCAGATCGTGGAGGAGAATACTTGAGTCATGAGTTTGGGGCACACTTAAGAAAATGTGGAATAGTTTCACAACTCACGCCGCCTGGAACACCTCAGCGTAATGGTGTGTCCGAACGTCGTAATCGCACTCTGTTAGATATGGTGCGATCTATGATGTCTCTTACCGATTTACCGCTTTCTTTTTGGGGCTATGCTTTAGAGACTGCCGCATTCACTTTAAATAGGGCTCCGTCAAAATCCGTTGAGACGACACCGTATGAATTATGGTTTGGGAAGAAACCTAAGCTGTCGTTTCTAAAAGTTTGGGGATGCGATGCTTATGTCAAGAAACTTCAACCTGAAAAGCTCGAACCCAAATCGGAAAAATGCGTCTTCATAGGATACCCTAAGGAAACTATTGGGTATACCTTCTACCTCAGATCCGAAGGCAAGATCTTCGTTGCCAAGAACGGGTCCTTTCTAGAGAAGGAGTTTCTCTCGAAAGAATTGAGTGGGAGGAAAGTGGAACTTGATGAGGTGATAGTCACCCCTTCCGAACCGGAAAGTAGCGCAGCGCGGGAAAATGTTCCTGTGGTGCCTACACCGACTGGGGAGGAAGTTAATGATGATGATCATGAAGCTTCAGATCAAGTTGCTGAACTTCGTAGGTCCACAAGGACACGTTCCGCACCAGAGTGGTATGGCAACCCTGTCCTGAAAATCATGTTGTTAGACAACGGTGAACCTTCGAACTATGAAGAAGCGATGGCGGGCCCGGATTCCGACAAATGGCTAGAAGCCATGAAATCCGAGATAGAATCCATGTATGAAAACAAAGTATGGACTTTGACTGACTTGCCCGATGAGCGGCGAGCCATAGAAAACAAATGGATCTTTAAGAAGAAGACGGACGCAGATGGTAATGTGACCATCTACAAAGCTCGACTTGTCGCTAAGGGTTATCGACAAGTTCAAGGGGTTGACTACGATGAGACTTTCTCACCCGTAGCGAAGCTGAAGTCCGTCCGAATCATGTTAGCAATTGCCGCATACTATGATTATGAGATATGGCAGATGGACGTCAAAACGGCATTCCTTAACGGCTTCCTTAAGGAAGAGTTGTATATGATGCAGCCGGAAGGTTTTGTCGATCCTAAGAATGCTAACAAAGTATGCAAGTTCCAACGCTCAATCTATGGGCTGGTGCAAGCATCTCGGAGTTGGAACATTCGCTTTGATGAGATGATCAAAGCGTTTGGGTTTACACAGACTTATGGAGAAGCCTGTGTTTACAAGAAAGTGAGTGGGAGCTCTGTAGCATTTCTCATATTATATGTGGATGACATACTATTGATGGGAAATGATATAGAATTCTTGGAAAGTATAAAGGCCTATTTGAATAAGTGTTTTTCAATGAAGGACCTTGGAGAAGCTGCTTATATATTAGGCATCAAGATCTATAGAGATAGATCAAGACGCCTCATTGGTCTTTCACAGAGTACATACCTTGACAAGATATTGAAGAAGTTCAGTATGGATCAGTCCAAGAAGGGGTTCTTGCCTGTATTGCAAGGTGTGCAATTGAGCACGGCTCAATGCCCGACCACGGCAGAAGATAGAGAAAAGATGAGTGTCATCCCCTATGCCTCGGCCATAGGGTCTATTATGTATGCCATGCTGTGTACCAGACCTGATGTAAACCTTGCCGTAAGTTTGGTAGGAAGGTACCAAAGTAATCCCGGCATGGAACACTGGACAGCGGTCAAGAATATCCTGAAGTACCTGAAAAGGACTAAGGATATGTTTCTCGTTTATGGAGGTGACGAAGAGCTCGTCGTAAAGGGTTACGTCGACGCTAGCTTCGACACAGATCTGGATGACTCGAAGTCACAGACCGGATACGTGTATATTTTGAATGGAGGAGCAGTAAGCTGGTGCAGTTGCAAGCAAAGCGTTGTGGCGGGATCTACATGTGAAGCGGAGTACATGGCAGCCTCGGAGGCAGCACAGGAAGCAGTCTGGATGAAGGAGTTCATTACCGACCTAGGGGTGATTCCCAATGCGTCGGGCCCGATGACTCTCTTCTGTGACAACACTGGAGCTATTGCCCTTGCGAAGGAGCCCAGGTTTCACAGGAAGACCAGGCATATCAAGCGTCGCTTCAACTCCATTCGTGAAAGTGTTCAAAATGGAGACATAGATATTTGTAAAGTACATACAGACCAGAATGTAGCAGATCCGTTGACTAAACCTCTCCCTAGAGCAAAACATGATCAACACCAGGACGCAATGGGTATACGATTCATCACAATGTAACTAGATTATTGACTCTAGTGCAAGTGGGAGACTGTTGGAAATATGCCCTAGAGGCAATAATAAATGGTTATTATTGTATTTCTTTGTTCATGGTAATTGTCTATTATTCATGCTATAATTGTATTGTCCGGAAATCGTAATACATGTGTGAATACATAGACCACAACGTGTCCCTAGTAAGCCTCTAGTTGACTAGCTCGTTGATCAACAGATAGTCATGGTTTCCTGACTATGGACATTGGATGTCATTGATAACGAGATCACATCATTAGGAGAATGATGTGATGGACAAGACCCAATCGTAAGCATAGCATAAAAGATCGTGTAGTTTCGTTTGCTAGAGCTTTTCCAATGTCAAGTATCTTTTCCTTAGACCATGAGATCGTGCAACTCCCGGATACCGTAGGAGTGCTTTGGGTGTGCCAAACGTCACAACGTAACTGGGTGACTATAAAGGTGCACTACGGGTACCTCCGAAAGTGTCTGTTGGGTTGGCACGGATCGAGACTGGGATTTGTCACTCCGTGTGACGGAGAGGTATCTCTGGGCCCACTCGGTAATGCATCATCATAATGAGCTCAATGTGACTAAGGCGTCAGTCACGGGATCATGCATTGCGGTACGAGTAAAGAGACTTGCCGGTAACGAGATTGAACAAGGTATTGGGATACCGACGATCGAATCTCGGGCAAGTAACATACCGATTGACAAAGGGAATTGCATACGGGGTTGATTGAATCCTCGACACCGTGGTTCATCCGATGAGATCATCGTGGAACATGTGGGAGCCAACATGGGTATCCAGATCCCGCTGTTGGTTATTGACCGGAGAGGCGTCTCGGTCATGTCTGCATGTCTCCCGAACCCGTAGGGTCTACACACTTAAGGTTCGGTGACGCTAGGGTTGTAGAGATATATGTATGCGGAAACCCGAAAGTTTTTCGGAGTCCCGGATGAGATCCCGGACGTCACGAGAGGTTCCGGAATGGTCCGGAGGTGAAGAATTATATATAGGAAGTCAAGTTTCGGCCACCGGGAAAGTTTCGGGGGTTACCGGTATTGTACCGGGACCACCGGAAGGGTCCCGGGGGTCCAC
>NC_057796.1:475051175-475177054 GCF_018294505.1 Triticum aestivum
AGGGCAGCAACCTACAGCCTTGGGCGCCTCCCTCCTCCCCTGCAACACCTCTCTCTCTCTCTCGCAGAAGCTCGGCGAAGCCCTGCCGGAGACCCGCTACATCCACCACCACGCCGTCGTGCTGCTGGATCTCCATCAACCTCTCCTTCCCCTTGCTGGATCAAGAAGGAGGAGACGTCGCTGCACCGTACATGTGTTGAACGCGGAGGTGTCGTCCGTTCGGCACTCGGTCATCGGTGATTTGGATCACGGCGAGTACGACTCCGTCATCCACGTTCATTGGAACGCTTCCGCTCGCGATCTACAAGGGTATATAGATGCACTCATTTCCCCTCGTTGCTAGTAGACTCCATAGATGCATCTTGGTGAGCGTAGGAAAATTTTAAATTATGCTACGATTCCCAACACACCGGCCCACCTGTTGTTATTGTCTTATTATCACATTTTCATTACTATGAGCATTCTCATCACTTTGAGCATTTTTAGGATTACATAGCCCAAGCGAGGTACCAACAAATGTCAAGGTCGAAAGGAAAATCGTTTGGCCTCCAACATTATTGGAATTTGTTGGAAGGCCACAAGCAGCGAAAGTTAAGGAATGATGACGACAATCCAAAAATTGGGAATTGCAACAATTCCTCTCCGGTGATAGAGGACCGTGAAGAAGAAGAATGTGATGGAGAGGAAAGGGAAAGGGTGCCTAGAAGTCCTACTCCAACGTCTAGCGTAGATCGTCCCGACATAAGGAAGAAAAGAAAAGAGATTCTCAAGAGAGAAGGAGAGGTGGGGGTGATGAAAAGAAAAGATCGGTGAGTTGATGAACACAAGAAAAGTGCACGCCGAGCCGAGAATAGTTGGTAAGAAAAGCTAGCGATGGAGGAGAAGAACATCCAAGATAAGACGGTTATATGTGATGCTATGCAAGATAGAACTAACGATGTCGGCCCGACATAGAACTAACGATGTCGGAAAGAGATGGAGGTGCGTAGGCTCGAAAATTTAGAAGCGTCGGGCGACAACTGAACAGGTATTGAAGGACAACTGGTTGACAAGTTGGATTCAAACATGACGGATCTAGTGGCGTGGTAATTTTGGGGAAGACATGAATGATGATCATACGTTTCAGTAACCTCGGAGAAGGAGATGGTGCACACATTGAAGGAGAGGGGACGATGCACACACGCTAACGTGTTATTTGTAATGTGTTAAGTGCTTTGTGTTTTCAAGTAACTTGTTAAAAGTTATGTGCATGTTTGGTTGATATGCTAAACGTTTGAATACTAAGCCAATCAAAGCGCTGAATGAGAGAAATGAAAAATAATCAAAGCGCTAAATGAATCAACATGATTAACCTAGCTAGGAGCACACCCGCAAACAAACAAAAAATCCTACTATCTGGGAGCAGCTCACACAAAGATGATGATGATGCTGATGATGATGGTCCCTGTACGCGCGTGCGAACGTGGCAGGTTGATGGATGGAGGCTTATTCCTGGTACTAGGAGCAAATATTGCTCTCAAAAGCCTCATGACGAAAGGATGATCGAGTCACATCTTGGGTACGTAGGTGGTCAAGTCCAAGTCGGACCGGAAAGAGGCATGGTAAAAACATTGACCAACCGCCGACGCCATCGCATTCCGTCCGACTAGGCTCACCGATTCGCGCCCCAGCACATGTGCGTGCAAAGCGACCGCGCCCGCCCGCCCGGAGTGAAGAAAACTACTCGAAAAGAAGAATGCCTCCTCCCTCCCCCTTCTTCAGTCCTCAGATCATCACTCTCTACGCACACAGCAACGTTGCAGCTAGAGTGGAGGTAGAGCCACAAAAGGGGGCAGTACAGTGCAGGGGACCAAAAAGTTGAGATCGATCGATTTGGGCGTCCTCGGCAGTGCAGCACAGCCATTACCAAGTCACCAAGAAAAAAAAATATAGCCATTAAGGTGCGGTCTGGTGGTCTGTTTGTTGTAGACTGAGACTAGTGGAATCGCCTCGCCCTGTCCCCCCACACCACCACCACCATCCACTGCCTGGACCTGGACGGATCTTGCCCTGGCCTTCACAATATCTCCCTTTTTCTTAAGACTGCTGCTACTCTCATCTCCACATGATTGATTCTGCACGCTCTCTCTGTCCATCCATCCACGCAAGCTTCAGATCCATTCCAGTAGTAGCTGTTTGAACACCAGTGCACCACTTCATGCCAAGCACCTCACAATTCAGCCTTCATACCAACTAAGCTACTTCTATCGACAGCCTGACTGAAACAATCGTGCAACCATTCATAAATTGAAAAGATCATCATCATCAGCAGCAGCAGCAGCAGCAGACCCAATCCACTCGAGGCAATTTCTTTACTCAGCTTAACTTTACTAGTGCAAACTGTTCTATTATGGACAGCAAGCTGGTGACAACATGCTGTTGTTCGGTCAACACGAGGACGCATGTTATTTAGCTGGCAACACACTGAAACCTCTACTCTCTTGTATGTACTGTACACCACTTGGTTCAGTGCACTACACAGCCAAAAACCTCAACATCCACAGCAACTGCGGCTTATTACCAGGTTCCAACAACAGCAAAAGGCATCAATAGTCGGCACTTCCCCTTCATCTAATAGCAATGTATAATTTCAGAGCACTTGAAAAACCCTACGTCGTACAACCAACAAAACAATTGAGCTGTCACTGTCACACAGGCACAGATCCTCCTCCGGTTTCATGGTTTTTGCACCAGTCATTGAAAACCATTAACCTGAATGATTGCATCTCCACAATCTGCCTCCCAGATTGGTTTTGCAAGGAAAAGAGAAGGATTTCCATTTCTTGTCTTAAAGGACAGGATAACCTTCTTATCTTATATGCAAACATTATCAGAAAAGCATGCAGATGCAAGATGTAGATTGGCACAACACTTAAAGCACAATCATGTTTTTAGGTAATGTGCAAACATCATCCATCGTAACAGGAAAAGGGAACTAGCACACCGAACAGAGCAAATCAAAGCAAACCTCAGAGATTTTTACACATACTCCTCCCTAATCTATTCTCATCTCATGTAACTTGCTTAATATCCCTTGTCCTTCTCCACATCTCACATAACTAACAGCACGTACGTACCAAGCATGGAAAAACAAGCTCACTACAATTACACAACAACAAAGCTCACTACAGTTATTACAGAACATGGCTCATAAAAACGTGGGGTGGTCACTAACTAGCTAGCTAATTAAACCAGGGCGTACCAGCATGCTTGTCCGGGATCAGAAGCCGATCCCGGTGGCGTTGAGGGGCCGGTGCCGGTCCTCCTTCCAGAAGCACGTGTCGGGCGCCAGCCGAGCAGACGACCGCAAAGGCTCCGACTTGCAGCGCTTCAGGACGAGCGGCGCGTACGCCGCCACCACGCCGGCGGCGACCTTTGGCAGCTCTAGCTTGAGCTTTTGCTCCCCTGCTGGCTTCGTTGGTGGCTTCGGGGCAGCCTGCGGTGGCATACACGCGGGGTTCGCCGGTGCTGGCACTACAGCGCTCTCTTCTGTATCCTTTGCGACGCTGGTGTCCGGAGCATTGCTTGAATCATCCTTCATCTCCTCCGGGGCAGCAGCAGCATTTTGTTGGCGACGATTCTGGCCCTGGTGAGACTTCCAGTGGACGAAATCGGTGCTGCACACCCATGTCTCCTTGGAGACCTCCATGGAGAGCTTGGGCTCGCACATCATCATAAGGAGGCAATCCGGCAGCTCGCCGCTCTTCTTCCTCTGTTCCTGCTTCACCACAACACATTTTTCCTCATCGACTCCGGTCTCAACCTTCTGAACTTCTGTGTGAATTTCAGCACATTGTGTTGTTGCTCCTTCTTCCTCACCATCAACATTTGTGGCCTCTTCCTTTCCATCCTCAGTGCACTCTTGGGCTTCCTCCACGCTGTTTGGTGCAGCAACAAGAACAGGGCAGTCCTTCTCCGACTCGGCCTCGGACGAATTTTTCTTCCCCTTCCTGGATGCCATCAAAACCTTAGGCTCCGCGACGAGGTGCTCCTGCTCAATGGTGAAGCTCCACCTCCGGCCATCCCTGTCGATGGAGAAGCTTGCCCTCCTCGAATACTTCAAGCTCGAGAAGCTCGACCGCCGCGCCTCCATTTCGGCCGAGAAGCTGTGCCGCCTGTCGACACGATCACTGCTCGAGGAGGCCTTGCTGCTCGTAGAAACACGCCTCCTGGTGCTGCCCAACCGCCGCAATTTGCGGTCCTCCTTCAGTGCTGTGGATGGGGAGCAGCTGCTGACTGACCTCCTGCCCTTCACCTCGTCCTCCATTCTTGGGGCATCAGCATCCTCCTTGGTGTCTGCCACAGCCTCCACCATTGCCGGTGCTTGGCTCTCACTCTTGGCAGCTTCAACCTCCAAGCCTACGTCCTTGCGAACAATCTGAGCCTCCACAGGCTCGTCCTTCTCCTCTGCATCTCCTCTGCAGCCTCCATCATTCGCTTCTTCCCCAATATCTCCATGCTTGGAGCTCTCATCTTCAGACACCACTTGACCGGCATCCCCTGCCTCGCCGCCGTCGTCTTCAAAGCCGCCGCGCTCGCGGCATACCTCACCGTCGGCGGAAACAGCTGAATTCCGAGCTTCCACTGCACATTCCTTCTCCACATTGGCCTCGCCTTCTTCCTCCTCTTCTTTCTCGACGCCGCCGCCGCCCCCTTCATTGTCGACCTGGCCGACACTGGCAGTGGCCGCCGCAGGGGAACCCCAGAAGCGCGTGGCGAGCTCCGCCATGCGCACGGGGTCGGATCTGCAGCGCATCAGCAGGAGAGCGTTCCTAGGCGGGATGCAGACGCTGACCCTCCCCTCCTCCTCCTTGCCTCCAACCAGCAAGATCTCATCTTCCTTCTCCACCTCCACCGCGCCGACGACGACGCGGGTCTCGTCCTCCTCCTCTTCTTCGTCGTCCTCCACGTCCCAGCCCTGCATCACGAGCCCCACCTGCGACTCCCGGGCCTCGTCCGCGGGCCCGACGGCGGAGCCCTTCCCGACGTCGTCCTCCTCCTCCTGGATCGCCAGGAGGCACCGGGCCACGGCGGCGCCGCAGAGCCAGCTCCCGCCGGCCGGGGCGCGGCGGCGCTTCTTGTCTCCCGCGGCACCGGACCGCGGCGCGCCCCCACGGTCCCGGGACGGCGAGCAGAGGGAGCGGCCGCCGCAGGAGCCGAAGGTCTTGAGCGCCTCGCAGATGTTGACCGGGATCTGGTAGACCCAGCCCTGGTTCTTGGCCCCGGGGTGGAGGCCGCCGGCGCCGTCCCGGTCGTCCGCCCCGCGGCGGAAGCTGGCCTCGGACCCGGACAGGCCGCCGCCGACGCCGCGCCTGGAGCGCGAGCGCAGCGCGGCGGCGGAGGAGGAGGCGTGCTTGGGCTTGCGCTTGCCGCCCTTGACCCGGACCTGGCCGATGCAGGTGACCTTGGGCGAGGAGGGCTCGGCGGGCTCCATCCCGCCCCGCCCGCGCCGGCCCCCCGACGCCGTCCCCGGCGGGAACATGGGCGACTGGCCGCCCTTGAGGCTCCCGCTGTTCCTCAGCCGCCTGCTCAGCGACGGGCGCAGCAGCGCGGCCGGCGCCGCGTCGGCAGCACCAGCACCACCAGAGCCGTTCCCTCCTCCTGCTGCGGGGCCGGCTCCGCCGCGGCCGGGGCTGAATGGCTTGGAGGATGAGGAGGGTCGCAGCCCTGAGGCGGAGGGGCGGGAGGTGAAGCAGATGAAGAGCTCGGTGCCGCCGCCGCCGCCGCCAGCGCGGTCCAAGTGCTTCTTGCGGCGCATGAGGCGCGCGAGGGGGCAGCACAAGCAAGCAGAGGGAGATGCGCTCGCTGAGCCTGTGACCTCGCCTTGTTTTTTTCCTCCTCCTCCTCCTCGAATTTATTATTCCAATTGTTTATGGTGAGGATTGGGGAGTGAGGTGAGGCCGTGGTCTTGCAGACAGTGGGGAGCTCACTTGGAAATAAGTGAGCTGCCGCAGTAGGGTTTGGGAGTGAGCTCTGCTCTGCTCGAGCTGGTTGCACTTGCCTCGTTAACCGTGGTGCTTAGCCGCTGCAGCAATCAACCATCATGGCTGTAATCTGCCTCGCTCGAGGAGGAGGATGATGATGGAGTGGAGTAATGGAGGATCAGGGAGGGGGACAGGGACGTGTAGGGTTTGCTTGAGCTGGCGGTAGGTGGGAGGGGGCAGCGAGCTCCACCACCGTGGAGGGGTCCATTTTGCGGCTGTTCCGGCGAGCGGTGGCTGGCTGGCTGGCCCGGTGCGCATGTGCGTACACCAGGATATGTGTGTATGTACGTATCGGCAAACATACGTACGTACTTGCGAGTTTTTAAGAAGCTACGAAAAACACATGACGGTGGTTGGGACGATGCCGTTTTCGGCTCTCCCGATCATGTGATCTGCTGTATCCTTTTCTTCAGGGGCCTCTTTGATCTGTGGGATCTTCAAACCATAAGAACATAGGAATGCAATTGCATGTGCAAAACGAAGCATTTCTGAAAACAAGGCAATCTGCATAATTGTGTGTTTTATTCGCGACAAGAGAGAAGACATAGGAATCCGAAGAGATTTTTTTTTCAAGGAGGATTTACCCCGGTCTCTGAATCGAGCGATGCATACAACCATCTTAATTGCATTATTCGACAAAGATCTTACAAAATATATACATAGATCAATCCAAAATCACCGTTTAGACAAAAAAAAATATCACCCTACTTACAAGATTGATGATGTGCCCTGACCGCGCGCCACGCGCACCAAGAAATTTGGTGGCCTCACCAAGCCGCCCGCCGGCTAGCCAGGACCACCAACCGATCTAGCAGACCCTCAGCGTGCACTGCATGCGCATGCCATAGAATCTGTCACCGCCTTCTGCTGCGGTCCCATCTTCAGGAGCAATCAATGCACTTATCTTGCCAGACACTTATACCGTCGACGCCACCACAACGCCTGCCTCCTTTGCGCATCCATCGAACGGTATCCAACGTTGAGCCCCCTGCACCTTGCCGCCAAGACTCGTCGTTGTCGATACTTTAGATGGCACGCTGCTCCACCTTGGTCATCGCACGAGAAGCATACGAAGACCTGCGCCCAGCCACCAAGCCAAACACTTATCCCTCCAGCCGGTGTAAAACCTCAAAGATGATGCCCCCATGAGGGTGGCGACGCAGGAAGCTCGCCATAATCCGATCCCAAAAACCCTAATCTGGGGTTTCCCCAGGTGTACACAGGGAACGTGAATCGCCCCACAACGCCTCCAACGAGGTAACAACACCCGCGGGCGCCACCGTTGACGGTTCTGGCCGAGACCGAGCCAAGCTTTCGCTGGCAAATTTGCGCCCATCCCCAGTTGGACCACCAGATTGACCTCCTCCTCATCCAGCCCGCCCATGGGTGACGTCTGCCGTCGGGAAACCGCACCACCGCCCGGAACCGCAATCCCGCCTGGGTGAGTCATCGACGACGGAGGGGGCATCATCGCTGCACCGCCGACGCTGGACGACGCACACGTCCAGAACACCCGCGCGGATCTCCATCGGAATTGCATCTCGGAGCCGTGGAGGAGGAAGGCCCCGCCGCCGCCCCATCATCCCCCGCTTGGGCTTTGTCCCGCGGAGCTCCGTCAATGGTGATGAGAGGGGCGGGCGGCGGCGGTTCAAAGCCCTGGAGCAGAGAGGGAATCCAAAAAAGATGCATTCGAATTATGATTGGGACACATGCAAAGGTGATATCAGATTGAAACTCTTATGGTCTTTGCGTTGCTTTTTCTATATTATAGAAATATAAGAAAGAGGTTTGAGTGGAATTTAAAATTCCTTTCTTTTCCCTATGAAACTCAAACTAAAGGGAAAAAATTCCTGAACTTTGAATCAAATAAATGAAGCGCGTTATCATAGGAAAAATCATTCTCCTTCCTATGAATGAAAGAGGCCCTAGAAAATCTGCATAGAAAGCTCAGAAGACTTTTGAGAAGTACGAAAAGAATCGATCCATTACAACAAGGCATACAAGGACCGTTGGTGTGGTTCGTCGACCGCCCCTCCTCAAGTAAATTGCAAAAACCACTACAATTGGGGGCCCTAATTCACAAAACCTAGGGTCCCCAATTGTACCTAGGGTCCCCAATTGTAGTGGTTTAACTAGGGTCCCCAATTGTAGTGGTTTTTGCAATTTACTCCTCCTCCTCCCCGTCGATGTGTTGATCCGTCGCCATTCCGATAGCGAAGGGATGACACGTAAAATGGTACCCGTAGCAGCTTTGATTCTAAAATAAATCAGCAGATGCGTGCTAATAAATCCTGGATTTTGGAATCCGTACGCAAACGGCCTCACTGTTTTGTTTTGGGGTGGCTGTTGCTTCAAGGCGTGACCGTGACACCCACCGGTGGTGGTCCTAATTAACTAGCCAGGCTCACTGCTGGTGCATATGCCATGATCTTTGGTCCACCCCCATCAGCTAGCCTTGCCAAAGCTAATGAGGGATGGGGATCGTGCATTGCTACTTTGCCACATTGGGTTCCTTGCTCATGCAGTAAAAGCAAGCAAGGGTTCAAGCCTAGAATTCTAGGGCTGCTTCCTGAGGTAGTATTTTTCATAAATATGAATGTATTTGATTCACTCTTACTCGACATCAACAAGGAAACAAATCATTCAAGGATCCAATGTCTTGCGAGGTGTTTTATTCATACGTATTTATAGGTAGGGCGACCAATTCCATTGTTGACAACCAGAAGCGTGCACGCACCGGGCCGGACCTTCTTCGGGGACGGTGGCAGCGGCCCGTCGGAGGTGATCGCCGGAGAAATCATCGTCACATGCACACATCAACCAAGCCTGATGCCACAAATTGGTAAACGGGCACGAAGTGGTAATGATAAACGGTAAAGGAAAAAAGAAGAACCACATTGCAGCCTTCAACTTGCCATTCGGTTTAAAATTCAACCCTCAACTTCAAAACCGATTCTCCCTCAAACAAACAAACAAAAAATAAACTTGCAACTCTGTTTAGGAATCTACCCCCGCTCGGTTTTTACTGGTTTGACCGTGCTGACCTGTTTTGACTGCGTTACTGCTGATTGGGCAACGCCGTGTCAGCTTTGACCTCTCATGGATGTTGTGGGTCACACGGATTTCGATTTTTTACGCTTGGTGGGTGCACGTAATCTGTTTCTTTGTTACTCCATTAGTTCATCAATATTTGTGTTTTTAGATATTTCAAATGGACTATTACTTAAGGATGTGTATAGACATAATTTAGAGTGTAGATTCACTTATTTTGCTTCATATGTAGTCACTTGTTGAAATTTCTAGAAAGTCAAATATTTAGGAACGGAGGGAGTACGTTTTAACCCTGTCGCATTTGTGCCTGAAACTCTCGTGTTCTCCTCGCTTCCTGCTGCTGGCAAGTGGCTAGCGACTTCGAAATGCTGGGGAGGACTACAGTCACGATAAGAGGCGAGTGCCACTGAAGGCTCTGCGTGCAGATGCGCACTTAATAGTATTTACCACTGCTCCTGTACTTATTGGCGTACTCTCTCCGGTACTCCTATCTTCAACCCAACTTTTGGTGCGCAAGATCTCGGTGTCGACGACGACTTGGAGATGGACATGGAGGCAGTGCCGTAAGATTCAGATATGCCGTGGCGTGCTCAGAATCGCGCCATCTTCAGAAGCTCTGCAGCAGAGTCATGTAATGTTTGGCGCGAAAACGGCCCAATTGCGCGGCAAACCGAAGACACGCACCCGCGCTTTCCAAAACAGCCATGAGCCTCCTCCCGCCACACAGCCAGCGAGCCAACGCTGCCCGCTTGCCTCCACCCATTCGCCATGGCCAGCGCGCCCACTGCAAGCGAGCACGCGCCGCCTGCGTCTGCCACCGCTCCCGTCCCCGTTCCAGTCCGGCCGGTCGACCTCCCCCCACCGGTGGTACCCGCCAGCACCGCCGCGCCGGTGGACGGCAGCCGTCTGTCCGAGCAGGACGAAGCGGTGGTCCTCCAGTCCCTCCGGGCCCACCTCTGGAGCCACGGCGACCTCCCCCGCGGCGCCGACCTCGTCGACATCTTCTTCGGCCGGCTCAGCAGGGCGGACTACAGCCTCTGGGACATCGAGGCCAAGATCCGGGCCCTGCGGCGCCGGTTCCGGGAGGCCGACGCCGCGCTCTGCACCGGCACCGGCTGCCCGGCCCCCGGGCACGGCCTCCGGATGTACGCGCTCTCGCTCGAGGTCTGGGGCGCCACGCCCGCCGTCGTTGCCCCGCCCCGGCGCGACCCGGTGCCCGACAAGGACGCGGCGTCCACGGCGGTGACGGCGGTGGGGAACAGGATGCCTGTAACGCCGGTGCCGCGCGCTGCCCCTGCCCCTGCTCCTGCTAAGAAGAGGCGCTGCGAGGAGTACCCCGCGCTGGCGAGGGAGGCGGAGAGGCTGACGAGGGAGGCCCTGGAGCGCATCGACGACGTGACGGCGTGGTCGCTGGAGATGGGGGCGAGCAAGAAGGAGCAGCGGCGTCTGCGGAGGATGAGGAAACAGTACCGGCAACAACAGCCAGCCGGCGGCGTGCCCGGCGGTGGGCGCGCCGAGGGCGGGAGCAAGGAGCTGGCTAGCCTGATCGTGAAGCTTCTTAGAGGCAACCATGGCCCCTCAGCTGGGAACCAGAGGAGATGAAGTTTCATCTCTGAACTCCCTTGCCGAATGCCAGTTCTGCAGCCTGAATGTGATATGCTGCAGTGTGTTCTAGCTAGATAGAGTAGGTGCAGTTTGTGCAAGCATCCTTCAGTATGGAGATGTTTATTGTCATCATGTTCATTGTGATCAATCAGGTGATTGGACCTGAGTTTCCTTGGCTATCTCAAAGCTAACGGAATGCATCTAGTCTACTTCTGCTTCTGTTTGAAGGGTCGACCTTGAACTGAATCTGAAGCAGAGGAGAGTGGTTTCTTATGGATCGAGAGAGTAGAGGTTGATCCTACTACCCGGTGTGCTTACAATTTACAAACATACTATCAGTGAGATGTCATGGATCTAGAAGACAGAGGATGATAGATTCTTGTCGATCTAGACAGTGGGGAATGGTATAATACTGCTATGATGGCTGGTCTGTTAATAAACATGGTGGCATTCAGGTGTCAGGTTGCGGCGACAAACAAAATCAGGCAAGTCAGGTCTCAACCATGGCATGTGACCAAGGTTTAATAAGACACTAACAGCACTTGGCCTGACATTCTACCGATTGTATTACTCTGTGTATGGCAAGACCCAAGAATGAACTCCTATACTCTAAAAGGATCCCATTCAAATATACCTCTCTTCGGTTTATAATTTTTTTTGAGGGAAATCTTCGGTTTATAATTGACTGACAGATCAAATTGCAGGTTATTCTCGCGGCGTTGAATCCGGGCAACGGGCAATGCTATGAGCACGGCAACATCAAATTTATGCTGACAAGAGAACCAAAATATTGTAGCGTTCAAGCACTTTTTCAAGAGTCACCAAATCAATCAAATTCATTCGGCAAGTATCGACGCAAGATGGAGACTGCAGACTGAAAACATCACCGAAATTTGCACAACATAAATAACCCTATACAGTTGCAACTAGGGCGAAACCGAGCATGTGAACCATGGTAATCTGAAGCATTTGTTGACAGGGCTTAAGAAACAGATGTTAAAGCATACACAATGTCACATTTGTTGGCTCTGTGCACGAACCTGGCGAGAAGGGGAATGCAACACAGATCAAGGACACAAAATGTCTGTTGTGCAGGAGAGCTGAGAAGGCGGTGCGCATCAACTTATCTGTGAAAGAAGTTTGGCGAGAAGTTGAGCTGGAAGCAGTCAGATTAAAACTAAAACTGGAGTAGATTGACACAATGCATGAAATGCAATAATGGAGTGCTTGCGTGTACTCTCTGAGTAGCAGCGCATACAGATTCTTACGTTCTGGTTGCAATGGTGGGTGGCATGTCTGAGGTAATCTGAGAGAGGTCAGCTACCATTCCAATTACAGCTTCAGAGCTGGCCGGATGCACCAGGTGCTACATCGTGGCCTTGATGTGCAGAGAGCAGATTCTTCGATGTAATTTCATTAAATAAAAAGTATTTACAAAGTCATAAAAAAAATACAACTTCATCCCACTCCTGCTCTAGGGAAAGTACACATTGTCAATTAAAGGATCTGTTCAGTCCAAATTCGTAGAATCTCAGCTTTGCTCTGTTTAGACCTGAGTTGAGCTGCCCATAAGCCTTCTTTAAGATAGTGCTTCCAGGAGTTGATGTGTGGTGCTGCTGATCTGAAAATCTTGTCATTTCGGACTGACCATATCCCCCAGCAACTCATAAGTACTATATCTTGAGCAATCTCCTGAGGCAGTTGGCTGGTGATCATCAGTATTTCATCATAGGTGGAAATACCTCTGTGCCTGTTGGGTGTAAGGAAATCCCAGCACCGAAGAGCAAAAGGGCAATTCCAGAATAGGTGGGACAGTGTTTCTCAGTATGCTCTGAACATAAAGCACAGTTGTAGTCCTGAATGGTCATATTTTTTCTATGGAGAAGGTTTCGGGTGTTGAGTCTATCATATAGCAGTAGCCAGTAGAAAATCTTGTGCCTCAGCCTGCAAGTGGTGCTCCACAGGTCTTTGAAAATTTTGTGCGCAGAATTGGAACCCTTGAGCTGCTTGTACATCTTCCTGGAAGAGTATTGTGGTGAGGACCATGCATAGTGCCATTGATCTTTATCTTCAGAAACTGTTCTGCTGCAGAGCATGTCTTGAACCATATTAAATTGAGAATAGGCCTGTTCAGACAAAGGTCGATGAAAAAGAAGGCTGATATCATCTTGACTCTGCATATTCTCAAGAGTGGTGTTCTTGTCTATTGCAAAGGAGTGGAGTTCTGGGAATCTGTTTTGCATAGTCTGTCCAGTCCAATTGTCTGACCAGAAAAGTGTGGTGTCACCTTTAAATGCTTTGCATTTAGCATGAGTCTTGAAGGTGGGGAGTAGTTTCAGCAATGCTTTCCACCAAAATGATCCAACCATCCTATCACGTGGCACTGAATCTTGATAATAGGATTCCCAAATGACATTCACCCATGGAGTATCTTCTTTATTCATGAACTTATGCAGGTGCTTCATGAGGAGGGACTGATTGTGGGTGGTGATGTCAAGGACACCAAGACCACCTAACTTTTTGGGTTTACATACTTTCTCCCAAGAGATAAGGGCAGGGCCACTGTCTTGGGTGCCATACTTTCTCCAAAAACATTGCTTCAGGTATATGTTAATCCGTTTGACCACTGATTTGGGTAGCATGAGTGTACACATGAAGAAAGTTGGCATATTGGAGAAAACTGATTTCAGTAGAGTGAGCTTGTCTCCAAAAGAGAGCATGGTGGAACAACTTAGCAGTCTGTTTTCAATCCTTGTCAACATGGGGACAAAGTCTTCAATTCTTGGCTTTGAGATGCAGAGAGGCAGTCCTAAGTATGTATGAGGAAATGTCCCAATCTTGCAACCCAATAACTGAGAGAGAGTATGCATCTTATCTGTAGGGGTGTTGATAGGGATCATGATGGATTTGGAGTAGTTCACTTTTAGACCAGTGTAAGTTTCATAGTGCAGGAGCAGGTTTTGAATCTGGCTTAACTGCCTAGCATCAGCCTTTGCTACCAATAATAGTATCATCAGCATATTGAAGTATAGGGTAGTCTTGACCAGATTGTTGTTGCAGAGGAGATTCCAGAAGAGAGTGATTCATGGCCTCATTGAAAATGGATTGAAGTAGATCTGCAGCTAGCACAAATATCAAAGGTGAAAGAGGATCACCCTGTCTGACTCCCTTCTTACATAAGAATTGTTTCCCAGGAACCCATTTAGGAGGACTGAAGAGTAGCATGTGCCATAAATCATTTTAATCCAATTGATCCATCTAGAGCCAAAACCTTTAGCATGCAGAATATCAACAATGGTGTCATGATTGATCATATCAAAGGCCTTCTCAAAGTCAAGTTTCAAAAGGATTATCTCTTGTTTAGATTGGTGGCATTGATAGATATACTCATAAGTCCAAGCCAAGCAATCCTGAATACACCTGTTATTAAGGAAGCCATATTGGTTTTTATGGACCATACTCAAAATCACTTTCTGAAGTCTGTTAGCAAGGAGTTTGGTGATTATCTTGAGTGTGCAGTTGAGGAGTGAAATAGGTTTGAATTCTGCTGGTAAGGAGGCAGAGTCTTTCTTTGGTATCAATGTAATGAAGGAGTAGTCAATACTCTGAAGATTAACTGTACCATTGTGAAAGTCTTCAAGCAATTTATAGAAATCCTCTTTAATGATCCCCAGCAAGCTTTCAAAAAAGCAGGGTTAAAACCATCAGGTCCAGGTGCTTTATCAGCTGGCATGTTCAGATTCTATGATGTATGTTCTAGTCATTGAGGACTTGGAGTTTAAACTCAAAATGTGGTTTCCCAAATATGATGTCATCGCTCTGCGAACACTATGACGCATGAACTAGCAAAAGTACGGTTTTCTATGTTTGCCAACTAATAAAATTTGCTGGAACTCTGATGTACCGCCGAAGAAGAAGAAGCCTGGTACATTTTTTTTCTAGGTGTCTTTTATACGGTTGACACGACTGCAGTTCCTATTGTAGCTGAATCAAATATTTTGGTGGAATCATAAATGCAATGTCGCTGTTGATAGAGCACAACTTTTGTTCTTTGTGGTTGCTTTCAAGTGAATGCGTTACACAATGTTGGAATTTGAATTATGTCGGAGTCCACCTATATTTCCTGGTTGTTTACTCCCCGATCGGGGCGTCACTGGCTGCCATTTGACGCTTCTGGCTCTCTGCCCTGCCTTCGCGATTTTGAAAAAAATGTTCACAAATTTGAAAATGTTCAAGGATTTGCAAATTGTTGAAGAATTTTAAAAAGTTTTAAAAAAAGTTTACGAATTTGAAAATTACTGGTGAATGTTTTTCTAAATTCATGAAGTTGAAGAAAAACCTTTGTTGGAAAAAGTTTCCTGAATTTGTAAAAATTGCACGCACTGGACAAACATTCATGAATTTTTTAAAAGTTCACGAATTTGAAAAAACACATATTTGAAAAAAATGTTGACAAAATAAAAATGAAAATATGAAAACAGAAAAAGAAGATAAATAAAAAAGGAAAAGAAAAAACTGAAAGAAGAAACTAGAAAAAAAGACTTGAAGCATCTAGCAGCTTTCCAAAACTGGAATGCACCAGCGGCTCGCGAAACCTGGCACGCCCGCTGCGTACTCTAGTACATCTGACGATTTTCAGAACACAATAGGATTTCTGAAATTTGCCATATGACCCTTCTTAAAATTGTCATATCAGATGAAGAAAATGCCATGGTAGAATTTGCTGTTACTTAAAGCCATGGAACAAATCAAACTAACTATTTCAGAAAAAAAATGCCACCTTTTTTTGCAAATAATACGGCAAAACAATGTATAACAGAAAATAAGATACACATGGCAAGAACAACTAGTTTTGGTGGGTTTTGATAGCAACAATTATTCGAATACATATGAATAAAAAAATGAACAATAAAAAATTTTATTCGAAAACATATGACAAAAACACAACGAATAAGTTACGGTCATGGCAACATATCTATAAAACTGTATAGAAGTTCATATGATTTTGGTTGCCATGGCAACATATGGTTTTTAGTAGCCATGCATTTATTGATAAAGTTACACAAAGAATTAAAAAGTGATACTCTAATTACAAAATTTTGTTGTGCCTATACTGGGCCAAGACACGCCAATTTTGAAGAAAATGAATGGAGAAAAAGAAGCGGTTGAGCAGGATGCTACCAGCAAGGAATGGATCAAAACGCCATGCCTTGTGCAGTGTGTCGCCGTGGTGGTCGAGCTCCAGCTGAGGTCTCGGTCATCGTCGTTGTCGTCCTCCGACTCGTTCTACCCAGCGAGGTGAGCACCTTCGAGGCTGTTGCAGTCGTGCTTAATGCCAGATCCGACGGGAGGTGGAGGCGAGCTCGCGGTCATCACCACTACGTCATGGAGTGGCAGATGCATGGCGGTGGGTTGCGGCGTCACCTCGATGAGATCCAGCATCAGACGGACGGCGTATGGGGATGCGGAGAGGCCGCCACGCCCGATAGGGATTGCAGTAGAAAGCCAGTGTGGGCCCCTGTCGCGTTAGGAGCCTTCACGTGGTGAGGACAAAGACGAACAACGGCGAGATTGGACTGCCTGTGGCCTTGAAGCTCGACGAGCCAGAGGACCACCGCGTCTGTCCTCGAGCCGCAACGCTCACCTCAAACCTGCGACTGCAGGGTGTGCCGCCGCTGTGGCTGGATTCGGCATCCTTCCCCCCTCGTTGCCTGTCGGCGGCCTATGTATCAGTGGACGGAAATGGATTTGACAGGAACGTAGAGTGAGGGGAAGAGTGGTAGATAGGAGTTGGAGGTGGATGGAGGCGATTGAGATGAGTGTGTGTGTGTGGGGGGGTGGTATCAGTCCCTGCCCGTTCAATTCATTCGCGCGATCCGTCGCAGTAGCGATCGATTTTTTTCGGCTGACGTGGCGACCACAGTTGTTCTAAGATTCGTGCTAATTGATCCAATGATACAAACAACGTTCGGGGTGAATCTGTTAAAATATGACGTCAGATATTTATCAATTCCGTTCTTTTTTCATCTCCTTGTGAATTGTGTTGATACATACACACATACATTTTTTTAAAAATAGTTTTTTTCCTTTTTTGAGAATTAATAAATATAGTTTTTTTTGAGTTGAAATTAATAAATATAGTTTTTCCGGGGGTTCGTAAACAAAGCAACAAGGGCCGAAGGAGAACCGGCCGATGGGATGGGTTCCTCGGCCCGTTAGTTCTGGCCCTACGGGCCGAGCGGATTACTCCGAACGCATCCAACGGCACGAATCGGCCGGGCGCCCCCTGTAAGCAATCTGCCCTAACGGGAGCCCCTCTATATTAACCACAGCCTTTCTTCCCCACGCCGCCACCTCCAATCTCAGCAAACAGGTTCTTTTTCTCCCATCTTCATCCTGCAGATCTCGACCTCGACCTCGATCTCGATCTGTCTTGCTTCGGAACCTCTTTTCCGTTCGTTCTTCCCCGGGGGATTTCTTTTCCCATCTGGGTTTGAGCACGGTGGGGATCGATATTCAGTCTCGTTCGTCGTTACTGTCATCTTCTTGTTCCTCTCTTCTGGATTAGAAATACCTTTCTCCAACTGCATGGTTCTCCTGATTTGTTCTTGTTTTTTAGTTTGTTTTCGGTGGCCAAGGATTAAAATAAATTATAGACAAGCATATGTCCGAATTCTCTTCATGTGGAACGATCTAATCTTCTCTATGAGGCCAGCGATCTTGCTCGTTTTTTGATCTGCAGTTTTATTAGATGCGTTCCGTGGTTGCCGATGATGATTAGTGTGAACCTTTCTCAATGAAATCACTAATGATTACATAACCTACTGCCTTCCTTCTGAGGCACCACGAATCGTCGATTCCTTGTGTCTTTGTATGTATTTTTTTTGTTGTCTCTTGAATTATTGGTTTGCCATGGTCGGATGATGATCACAAGTGCATAGTTCATATGATCAAATCGTGATTACTTGAACAAAAATAGTCTTTCGCTCCTATCTGACGACCGTGCAACCTTCCCTTTCTCAGGAGAATCAAACAATTTGTGTGTTATTTCCCTTGTTATGTTTTGCAACTTACTGTCTGAATTTGTTGTAGAGGACGGTCAAGATTGATATTTGGTCTCGTGCATAATTAGCAGGTTACATGTTACATGTGGAAAGCATAATTTGTTTTTGTACTAGTATAACTTGTCTGAGGTAGGCTGACCATCACAAGTGCATAGCCACAGATGACCAAACTGTGATTGCATACTGTAGCTTTCCTGTTTAATTTCAGTTAAAATTTCATACGAGAAACCGTACCTACTCAGTAAAGCTACTTCGATTTAAGGAATAATTTTGGAGAATGTTTTATTTGCTTGAATTTGGAGCAGTGACTAGACATTCACTCAATATCATCTTTCTGGTTTGAAATCGCTATGTTCTTACCTAGCTTCGTGTAATATGTTCAGAACTGTAATGTTAATGCCAGTGATTCCTGGAAAGCCATTCTACTACACATTAGGCAGAACTTCTCACATAGTAGTTAATGAACTTATTGGGATGACACATCTCAAGAAAAAGAGACTTGTTGGAATAATAGAGGAATGACAGAATTAAGAGTAATAAATGGAATTTTATATTTTTGGGGATCTTTGATTAGGCAGCACTAGCATAGTTAGCTGTTTTTGAATTGGTAGACCATCTACAACAGATACTTTGATGTTTGCAATGATTCTTTAGGCCAGTTTTTGAGGATGATGATTTCATATTTGTTGCCCCCAGTCTTAGGATCCGCCTAGGTGGATCTGTGCTGATTGACATATTTTGAATCTGACTCAGCAAATGAAATTTTGAACAATTGGTTCGATTCTCTTTTCTACTTATTTTCCTTGGGTGATGGCAGTGACGATTTGCAAAATTCAAGCTCAACAGACCAAATCACAGGTTTTCTCTCAGGAGTTGATTTGTATGCCGATTAACCTTCTGAACCGAGCCATCTGACACTGAGTTTTTAAAACTGAAGTTCATTGTTCTTATCTTTGGATCCTTCACTTCCATGCTGCGTTTTGTGTTTATTTATTTTTGCTTGTATTGGAGGACGTAATTGCAATGAGGATAACAAGCTCCCTTTTCTGAAAGCATTGACGACATCGCTGTAGAATCGAACCAATTAAATATTGCCACCACTGAGCAACTCTGTATCTTTGTACAATCTTTGTTGCTTCTTCTTACATCTACAAGATCTGTTTGGATCGTGAGGAAGTATTGATGCATAATCCAACACTTGATCCGAGGGCAGCTTGCGCAGCCCATATGATGTCATCTTTGCAACTGAATCCATCAGAGTACAGTGTTATTTTTTCTGAAACGTTGAAGCAATCTTCAGACACCTTCTGACACGGTGCTTAATTTTCTGTGAATGAGAAGTCATCTATATTCTGATGATACATCTTGTTTTCATCAGTTTTTACAATCTTGTCTTCCAAGTTAGATCTATAATGCAATTGAAGCCCATGATGATTAGCTTTATGTTGGAATTACCGTCAGATACCCAATGACGATATTTTTGCGGCTTTCTGAGGCATAAAACCAATAGCTTCAGGTCTTCTGTAGTTTTTGCATTGTTAATTTCGTTCAACTTAAATTATCCCTGTGAAGATTCTCAGACCATAGGAAGTGCCATATGACACTGTAAACAACAGCTGCTTCTCAACACTGCAAGTGTCCTCCTTCGAGCATAGCCTTTGTGGTTTTCTTTCCGTGTTAATTTCGTCTTCTTTCGGTGAAGATCCCAGCAGAGAGGTGTTGAATCTCCCTTGTTGAGGCCTCTCTAACAAATTTTTAATCTTAGCACAGTGACGAGACGCCGTGGATTTTGTGGATGTGTGATATTCCTGGTTCTGTCACATCTGTTGCCATGGATACAACTTTATCATACTATAGTATCTAAACTTCTGTTTTCCATCCGAGGGACCTATGGATGGACAGCCCTTCCCTTGCTGTGTCTACCAAGTTTGCCTTCGGACACTATAAAGCAAATTGTTCTTCAATCATCTTGCTTCAAACTCTTTATTTTTTGTGAGGTGGAAACGTTTGCTGACATTTGATTTATGGATAAGCCAATGAATTTTTGTTTCTAATTTTCAGTCTTGCAAATCAGACCCAACGAGCGACGATTCAGGCAGCCCTTTTGTCCATTACAATGGCAATGGAGGTGTTGCGTTGCTCGGAGATTAAATCTTCTGCTCTTCAGATTAGCTGAGTGGGAGGCTCTGCTTCCCTCCTTGAAGCTTGTCTAGTAGTCTTAAGAACATCTAATAGTCCTCATTACAAACTTTGTAGAACATTGTAGTTCTTTGACGAGCGATGATTCAGGCAGCCTCTTTATCGTTACAGTGGCATTGGAGGGGGAGGCTCCTGCTTCCCTCCCTGAAGCTGGTCTAGTAGTCTTAAGAACATTATTATAAGTATGTTTCTCATACCCGATTTGATTTTGACCTTTTTTGTTTGTGAAATGGTAATTCAATAATTGGTGAAAACAAATGATGATAGCAAGACAGGGACATCAGAACCCTGAATTTCTGGGTTATGACAGATTACGTCAATAATGGTAATCTCTCTGATGTTTTCAGTTCCCAAGTTAAATTGATCTGTTTTTTCCTTTTCAATCAGTCTTCTTTGGAATATGGTTCTCTTTCTCTAGCAATTCAGATCTTGGATGGCAATGCTCAGCTCATGGTCGGCCTCATCGTGCATACAGCTAGATAGATCCAACGATATATAAAGCAGTTACACAATTGGCAACTGAAGCTTAATAACATTTTCATGAAAGTGAACAGAGATTTTTTATCTAAAAACAATGAACATACTGACCCGGATCTACATTTATTCATAGGATAGGAAAAATGGTGAACTGCGAATGAACATGAAACTAACCCAAAGGCTTACAGATGGCCCTACAATGGCAATGCTCAATTTGATGTTCTTGGTTGATCAGAGTTTGGTCAGTTCAGTACGCGAAACAAATCACTGCATGGTGGCTACAGAGCTTCAACATTAGCATACAGCTAAAATTGATCCAAAGACGACTTCTGTTTACATCATTTGAAGCTTAGCAAAACTTGTGGTATTTTAAGTGTCGGCCTTGTCTGAAAAAAATACCAATCTGTTGATGTATCTGTGCAAATGTTCTGAGGGACAATTTCCTTTTGAGATTTTGATCTAATCCTTAAAGCTGTCCGATGATGATCAAACAAAATACTTTCGTTCTTCTGATGTGCTATCTCATGGCGCGGTGCGGAAGCAATTTAGAGACCTGAACTGGGGAAATGATTGATTAGTTCTTGCCATCTGCAAGTTTTGCTATTTTTTTCATGTTTTTTCTGCTTGTAGTTTGCAATGGAAAATTGTTTTTGTGTTTGTTGCTTCACAACTGGAAGGATGGCCTGTTGATAACAGTTTGGACATCCCGTAGAGGGAAAGCATAGATGAATGGAAACACCGGCCAGTATTAAACAGCATGACGCTCTGTCAAACCGCGTCATGTTACCTGTCTTCTGGCACATTTCTAACATAGTACATATTTTTATTTCTCGAGATTTTAATTCCTGATTCTGTAGCTCGTTAATTTGGCGGAAGAAAGCCAGCATTGCACGTGCTTTGGAGGATTAAACTTGCAGAAAGCTCGATCAGTTTTGTTCGGTGATGATCAAACTAAATACTTTTGTTCTTCTAAAGTTCTGATGCGCTATCTCATAGCTCGGTGCAGAAGAACACCTATGTTTATCAACCGCATTATGCCTACCACAGAGCATCATTGCCAAAACAAACGAATGAGCATATTATGCATTCTTATTGACAAAGCAATTTACATGATTTTAGCAGAGTCCACTGTACTTGATCTTTGAGTGACCAAACAACTGACAAATCTTTTTTGAGAAAACCCTTATCTTGAGAGATAGTAGTCGTGGCCCCAGCTCATTATGAGACTTTCCTTTGTGGGCGGTCGTGATATGAACATCTCTTTTGTATCTGAGCCCACCCAACATTTTTCTTATGCTTCATTACAGTTTGGTACAGCCTATGAAGGCTCTTCTAGTTTTTGGGAAAATAAACAGCTAGACTGTAACTGCTACAGTGATGATATAATCCTTGTCTCCCTTTTCTAACATCCTCAGTTGTAATAACTGAATGAGCAATGATGCAGGCAGCCTCTTTGTCCGATTACATTGGCAATGGAGGTGTTGAGTTGCTTAATTTGATATTTTTTTGGTTGCTCATTGTTTGGTCAGATCAATATGCGAAGCAAATCAGCTGCAACATTAAGCATACAGCAAGATTGATCCAAAGATGCATCTGTTTACATCATTTGCAACTGAAGCTTAGCAACACTTGTGCAATTTTAAGTTTCAACCTTGTCTGGAAAAATACCATTCTGTTGATACATCTGTGCACATGTTTTGAGGGACTATTTCTTTTCGAGATCTTTTTTTGTACTGGATCTAATGCTTAAAGCTGTCTCATGGCTTGGTGTGGAAGCTATTTGGAGACCTGAACTGAGGAAAAACTGTATGTAAAAACAGTTAAAATTGCATATTTTTTATCGTAGTGTTGCAAATCGAAATGATTTTTCTTTCTTGTTGTACTTTTTTTGCGGTATTTTTTCTTGGCATACACTCCTTCACATCTGGAAGAATGCCCTGATGTATACAGTATTTTTTTAAACTGCACACATTGTACTGTCGAATGCTAGCGGTCAAATCTAAAATCTTCTGATCTTCAGATTAGCTGACGTGGAGGCTTTGCTTCCCTCACTGACGCTCGTCTTAAGAACATTTTCTATCTGTTTCGAACACAATCTGGTTTCTTTTACAATGTCTTAAGGATGATCGACCTGTTTCTTACAAATTTGGTTTCCTTTGTGTTTTGGTTGCGGGTTGCCTACCCAAGGGACCTATGGATGGACAGCCCTGCCCGTGTGAATGTTCATCAATCATCTTGCTATGGAACTCAGTTTTTTCTTGTGATAATAACGTTTGCTGACATTTGATTTAAGTTTGGTTAAATAAAATATCTCCTGTACTATGTTTTTTCAGTCTTAAAATCATGAAAATTATGGAACAAGCTATGATTCAGGCAGCCCCTTTGTCTGATTTCAGTGGAATGGAGGTGTTGCGTTGATTAGAGATTAAATCTTCTGCTCTTCAGATTAGCTGAGGGGCAGGCTCTGGCTTCCCTCTCTGAAGCTTGTCTAGTAGTCTCTTAAGAACATTATCTATCTGTTTCAATTCAATTTGGTATTCTTTTGTTTGACGTTTTTGACATATCAATCAGTGCTTGGTTAGCTGAGTACGTGAAATGAGTCACAAGTTTGCTGGTTCTTTTGCATCTTCTTTTGTGAAAATTCACCTAGAAAACTTGATGGAACGAGCAACGATTCAGGCAGCCCTTTTTTCTGATTACAATGGCAATGGAGGTGTTGCATTGCTCGGAGAGTGAATCTTCTGCTCTTCAGATTAGCCGAGGTGGATGTTCCGGCTTCCCTCCGTGAAGCTAGTCTAGTAGTCTTAAGAACATTATTATCAGTATATGTTTCTCATACCCAATTTGATATTGTATTTTGACATTTTCTTTGTAGAATTAAAGAACCACATGATTTGGTTTCTCTAGTTTCCTCTTTCTTTGCTTTGCTGTCTGTAAATTTCTTGTTTGGGGATCAACGGAAGCAAATGATGATAGCAAGACAGGGACATCAGAACCCTGAATTTCAGGTTAATGACAGACTACGTCTATAATGGGAATCTCTCTGATGTTTCTGATTTTCCCCAAGATAAATTGATCTGTTTTTATGTCTATTCTTTTTATTTTTTTAATTTTTCTCCTTCTCATTCTTCTTCAGAATCCAGATCTCTTTATTGTTTGTTAACTTTTGGCTATTCGGATCTTGGATGCGAATACTTCAAGCAGATCATGGTCACAAGATTGTTACATCATTGGCAACTGAAGCTTAACAACACATGAATAAGATCAAATATTTTGTATTGGAAAAACAGTGAACATGATCTTTAGCTGACTCAAGGCTACTTTTATTCATAGGAATAGGAAACATGGCGGATTGCCATACCTTGCCCATTTGAATCCTATGGATGCAAAACAAAAGGAATTGATCCAAGTGTTTGTTTGATGGAAGCATAGGAATTTTTCACACATCTTTCCAAGAGCTTGCAACTATAAAAATACTATGAATCACACAAGGCCTTATAAACATGACATTTGACTGAACATGATTAGACATTTTGACTGAAAAAACAACCTCATGATCTTAAACTGACTTGAAATGAACACGATCTTTAACTGACTGAACAATTGAAAGCAAATGCATCATAGTGGCACAGCTATTTATTTATTTTCATATATTTATAATTGTTCATTACAAACTATGAATAAATCCTCTGCTCTTCAGATGAGCTGAGGGGGAGGCTCTGCTTCACAACTGGAAAAACGGCCTGTTGTTAACAGTTTGGTCATCCTGAATAGATGAATGGAAACACCAGTCTGCATTAAACAGCATGGCGCTTTATCAAACTGTGCCTTGTTACCTGTCTTCTAGCACATTTTGTAGCATTAGACAATGTGCATATTTCTTTTCTTGAGACTTTATTTTTATTTGTGATTTTGTTGTTTGTTCCTGCATTAGCATGGCGCTTTATCAAACTGCGCCTTGTTACCTGTCTTCTAGCACATTTTGTAGCATTAGACAATGTGCATATTTCTTTTCTTGAGATTTTATTTTTATTTGTGATTTTGTTTGTTCCTGCATTCATTTGGTGTACGAGACATAATTTTGATTTCTTGATGTTTTGTTCAGTAAAAATTCAATTCTGGTGGTGTTTCACTTCTTTTAGTTTCTGTTCTGAGATTGTGTTTGGTCTGGGCTGGAATCTCCATTTGCAGCTAGTTTGGTTCAGCTGTGTGCGTGATTTTAAGAGGGTCTCCGAGGGACTCTCTTTAATCTTGTTAGCTTCATATTTGGCCGGTCCAGAGTGCCTATTATTGTGATGAATTTTTTGTTACGAGTAGTTAATCAGTTGCCGCCTAAGAGCTTTCGCCCTGCCAGGCTTGAGAGCTAATGCTGCTAATTCCTTCCTTGGATGTCTGAGCCTTGTGAAATCCCCAATTTATCTTTATTTCTATTTTACTTTGTTCTCTTCATTTCCTGATCTAATTATTCCGCCTTCTCTTCTTTGATGCTTTAATCTTGTTATAAATGTTGTTGTGTTTTGTTGGTTTCACTTGAGGAGCACTGCCCGATGTCCGCCCACCATTCTCTCGTTGGATCCGAGTTTACAACGCTCCCAAGACGTATTCTTGTAGCGCTTGCATAAATATGTCTAGATGGATCTTGGGTTACGCTTGCCCCCAAATTCCAGTTTAATCTCTACATCTTTTTTTTCATGTATTATAATTCTAGTTATTGTGGGATTGATTATTTAGCAATTTGAACCTTTGTTGGTGCGGTGATTATAAAACATTCCTCGTGCTGACGGGAAATCCCAACTACCAACAAACAATATATCTTCTGGTTTCATTTGATTCTTAATTTTGTTTTATGTTTATTTCCCCTGACTTTTTTTTTTCTGTTTGGACTTGAGAGCAAACGTTTATCTGTATCTTTCGAACTTGAAGTGTGAAGCTAATATTTGTTTGACTTGAGGTGTGGTAAGTTATCTATTCGTATTGCTGGTGGTGGCGATTGTACAGTGATTGTAAAACATTCCTATACACCCATAGATTCCTTGTTTAGTCTGTTTATCTGGTTTAATCTGTTTTTCTGGTTTCATCTTTATTTCTGTTTGAAAACATGAATTTCCATTTACAAGATAAACTCAGCTTTGACGCCAGTCACCAGTTCAGACTGTGGAGCACCTGAAGTCCGGCCATGTCTTTAGTTCATGGGCCGCCGAATTACAAGACCTTGGACAGCACTCACGAACTATCCAGCTCCTTTCGAGTGTGGGCATTTCCTTAGTTTCAAAGCATCCGGTTCTATGAAGCAGTTGAATCGAGCTCCGCATCCATAAAATGTAATTCATGTTGAAATAGAGATGTAGAGGTTCAATATGGCTCACATGAAAAATAGAGATCAGGAAAATAGAGGGAGTTTCTGGTTGGTGCTTGTTTAGTGATCGACACTGGCGATCAATTGCTTATAAATATCACTACTTATAGAGGGTTCTACATTGTGCCCTCCTCTCTGTTTGTCGGTATTGAAGACACGGTTTATCATTTGACAAATTTTTATCTGCCACAACTAAGTAATATATGGAAAGTGACAGCGATGGGTCATTTTACAACGGCAAACTGCTTTAGAGCACAAAAAAGAACCGCAGAAAATATGAATAGTGTTTGAGATCAAAATGAAACCTTTGTTTATTGATCCGTTGAGATTACAATATATATGCGCTGGAGAGGCGCAACGATCCTGGAGAGACGCGATGATCCAGAGGGGTTCCAAGCAGAGAGGAGAGAGGCGGTGGTTGCACCGGCTGTTCGGGCAAGGGGAGATTTTCTTCTAATTACATAATTAATTTTAACACACCTCCTAATCTAGGCTTGGCCATGTAGAATCGATGAGAACCTGAAATATATACTCACAAAGAGAGAGAGAGTGTAATGTGTTAACTCAAGAAGAGACTCCTCCTGATGCTTGCAAGTTCCTAAGTCGTCGCATATCAATTTCATGAACATATTTCTAGAATGTACAATTGGTAGACTTCGTAAATAAATCAGCAAGGTTGCTGCATGATTTGACTTGCAAGATGTTTATTTCCCCGCTTTGCTGAAGATCATGAGAAAAAACCATTTAGGAAAAATATGCTTAGTGATATTACTTTTGATATCCTGTTTGCATATGTGCAACACAGGGCGCATTATCTTCATAGATAATGATGGATGATTCTATCAAACCAATTCCACATGACATCTTCACATGGACCTACCATCCACCGCCGATCTCTCCTCTTTTACTTTCTTTGTTCTTCCAGAGAAAAATAGAGAGGGAAGAGAAAGAGTAGCAGGCCGCCATAGATCTGTCCCTCGCTGCGCTCTTATGGGTGATGGGAGTGTCTCGAACACGTTATCGCGCACGCCAGAACTACCAGAGAGCAAAAACAACAGAGAAACGAGAGGAAAGGAGGAGCAACTCGCCGACGGTGAGATGACAGGCCTCGTCTCCTTATTCCTCCGTCTGATCCGCAAAGGATGATCGTTGCTACCGTCGTCGCTTCCATGGAGTGGGTGGACTCCGGCGTTTCCGTCGCCAGATGCAGGCTATCCGTCGCGCTGTTGGACGCGGCCACCATGGCGCTGGTAGAGGCGTGTGTGGGGGTCACCACGCCCCTGGACACGGCCATTGCGCCGCCGAACGCGCCCACCGCGGTCACTGCGCCCTGGCTATGCACCCATGGGGTTCGACCCCTGGCTGGTGGCCGGCCCGAGTGACCCAATGGTGCACGGGGCTGCTGCCGCGCCTGCTCCGCCCCCCGGATCTCCGCCTCCACCCCTCCTCCACCGGCGGAGGGGCTCGCGTCGTCGATGCCTACGCTTGAAGCCGCGGCCGCTGGCCCGAGTCGCGGCCCGCCTGGCTACGCTCCGGTGCCCATGCGCTCCACGGTGAATGTGGAGGAGGCCCTCGCCTTCATCTCTACGCCAACTAGCGCCTCCGGCGTCGTCCGCCTCGGAGCCGGGATGGAGGGCGTCGACACCACCGCCCCCCCTCAGCAGGATATGACCGCGGGCTCGAGCAGCCTCGCGGAACGGCGCTTCGTTGCTGCCATCGACCGCCGCCCCGGTTCGTGGCTCCGGCTAGCCTCAGCCTCGCCAGCGCCGCGCCACAGGGAGCTCCTCACGACCCCATCATCGTCGCCTCTTCTTCGGATAAGGATGGCTCCTCGGTGCTGCGCCGGTGACCACCGGAGTCGCGAGGGGCTGCGACGGCCACTCCAACCGCCGGCGCTGTCGTGTAGGAAGTGGGGATCGAGCAGGAGAAAATTGACTATTTATTATAAAGTTTGTCAGACTTTGATTATAACTACAAAGTTCATTTTTTCTTGACAAAACATGGCTAGGGACTAGTTTGTGAGAGAAGATTAGTGCTAGGGAAAAAGAAGAAGATCCCACACGTCCCCTCGTATACATGTACAAGTACAAGGTTGGTGATCGGCCCATAACTATCGACAAGGCTAGATTTGCTATTTCTTTAGAGATTGGCCGTCATGTGTGGTTTGGCACCCCACATGATTCTGTAATTACCCCCCCATGAACATCATGAATTAATAAAGGTGGGGATCTTTACCTTAAAAAAAAAATCTATACCTAGCCGTCACAACTCATCAGGCAGCGCCGCCGCCTCCTCGACCCTAGGCAACGAAGTCATCGCCCGGTGCGCCGGCCGCCGGCAAGTCAGGTCCCCAGCAGATCCTAATGTTCAGGCGAACATCCGGCTAGCCGCTCACAATTCTTCTACGCTGTTTCTAATATCTCCATGTAAGTACTCAATCGTACTTGGCAGTATATGCCGCTATCCGCTCACAAGTCCGTCTAGTACTTAGTATGCTAATCTCTCCATGTACTTTGTAGTACTCGTAATCACAAGTCCGGCTAAGCCGCTCACAAATACGTAGCAGTATGCTACTCCCTCCGTCCCATAAGATAAGAACGTTTCTGACACTAGTGTAGTGCCAAAAACGTTCTTATATTATGAGACAGAGGGAGTAGCATGATGATCTAATCTGCTTAGAGTATTTTGCTATAGTCTTGATGCAACGTGTAGTCCATATCTAGGAATCTAATTTGGTCAGAATATTTTACTATTGTTTGGATGCAACGTAGTTGATAGCAGTTTATTCGTCCAGCAAGTAATTAATTGAAGGATTTGGATTCATACAACTTCGTCTGTACGCATGCATGCATCATGGTCATGGAACTAATTATTGCTTGCTGTCATCGGTAGCTCGTTAATAAGGAGGCTAGCTCGTTTGATTATTTTGTGTATTCTGTACAATGCAAATCGCTGCTCATGATCGAGACATATATAACATGCTTCTTCCTTGAAATTGCAACAGATTGAGGACTAGGAGAGTTAAGATGGAACCAATTAATAGGTAACGCCACCTTTTTGTCCCTCTACAATTTTATTCCTTATGCTATTGATTCCACATTATATGTAAGTACCACCTGATTGCGACCTTTATATTTTTCCTTGTCGTGTATGGCTAACAGTGATGTACAAGCTGGTAGTACTTCGGCCGCGGTGCCGATGACCTTCGGCGGGGTTGATTGGTCAACTCTTGTGATACAGGATGAAACAGATGATTCTGTTGTTCATGTGGAGGAGGACAAGATGTATGATTTGCTTGGTCTGAAAAAGGAGGATGAGAGTGTCAGAGTATTGCGCCAGGCTGATAATGATGCTAATGCCGCTCATGTTGATGCTGATATCAAGAATGTTGATGCCAAAGACATTGATGGTGCAGCTTTACCCGTTGATGATGGCACATCCGAGGAGCAGTTCACTGTCTTTGATAGGGATAATCCAAAGATGGTTGTGGGAGACACTTTTCCTTCAATGGATTCCTTTAGAATGTCACTCAAACATTATGCTATTAAGAAAGAGTTTGACATTAAGATTAATATTTCTCAGCCCAAAAAATATATGGCTGTTTGTAAGGGTTCTGAAGATGGAAATTGTCCTTGGAAGATTACAGCTAAAAAGAAGCAAGAGGGGAAAACGGTGGTGGTACGTACTTGTATTCATCCGTTGCTACTTTTGTTGTTCATTCTTTGTATAAAAACATTCCTATTTCTGTTGTCCAATATTTGTATAAAGTTGCTTTTATGTTTGTCCATTCTTTGTATAAATTTTAGTCACCTAGACGAATTAAAATCTCTTGTCAAAAACTATACATGCAGGTGACTGAGTTGGAAGACAAGCATATGTGTGCCTCTACTAGCAGGAAGAAAACAAGTACGGCGTCTCAAAGTTGGGTGGCTGAAAGAGCAGCAATAATCATGAAGAAGGATCCAGATATAAGTGCTATTTCCCTACAGAAGAAGCTTCAGAGCGACTATAATGTCACAATTTCATATGACACTGTGTTTAAAGGTCGACAACGAGCTATTGTTGATCTATATGGGAGCTGGGAAGAGAGCTTTCGATCACTTTATTACTTCAAAGCTGAAATTGAGTTGAGATCACCGGCAAGTATTGTAGAGATCGCCACGAAGTATAGACTCGACTCGACAAATAAACCAATTATGGACGGTAATATGCTTTTTGACAAGTTGTTCATTGCATTTAAGCCTTGCATAATGGATTTTTGAATGGGTGCAGACCATACATAAGTATAGACTCTACTCATTTGAATGGCAAGTGGAACGGGCACCTCGCTGCCGTTACAGCTTTAGATGGATATAATTGGATGTTTCCTGTAGCTTTTGGGTTTTTCGATGTTGAAACAGAACTAAACTGGACTTGGTTCATGACACAACTAAATAAGGCAATAGGTGATCTTCCAGTGCTGGCTGTATGCACAGATGCTTGCAAGGGGTTAGAAAATGCAGTGAAGACTGTTTTTCCTAATGCCGAGCAAAGAGAGTGTTTTAGGCACCTTATGGGGAATGCGGTTAAGAAATTCCGTGGTGAAAACTTTTCCCGCATGTGGCCTGCTGCTATGACATACAAGAAGTCGACATATGATTATCATATGAAGCTTGTAATAACCGAAGAGCCTAAGGTGTTGGACTACCTACAACAGTATCACAATTTGTTATGGATGAGGTACATTTGCTACTATTAGCAATTATTTATTTATTTTGAACACAATTTATTTTTCTTGTCATTTGGTCTCATCATTCAATCTCTTATTCTCTTATTTTAGGTGCATGTTCAACACGGATATCAAGGTGGACTACATACACAATAATCTTGCAGAATGTTTTAATAGTTGGGTTAGGAAATGAAGGATTTGCCTATCGTCCAACTTTGTGACAAGCTGAGAGAGATGGTTATGGAGCTTTTTAGGAAGAGGAGAAGGATTGGAAAATGCTTACAAGGTAAAATTCTGCCAGCCATCATGCAAGAACTGAACGATAGGACTAGAGGATTAGGCCATCTACAGCCACATGCATCAAGTGATATGAGTGCCGAGGTCACTGATACAGAGAAAGATCACACTAAAAGGCATGTAGTCAAGGCACTTGCACATGAATGTACTTGCATGGAGTGGCAACATACCGGAAAGCCATGTCCACATGCATTAGTTGTTCTAACTGCACTGCAGAATGTCAAATTGGAGGACTTTGTGGACAGTTGCTACTCTGTTGAAAAATTCAGGGCTGCATATCAAGGGGAAATAGAACCACTCACAGACAAGACTCAGTGGCCTATAGTGGATCCAGGTTTTGTTCTCCTAGCACCACTGCCGAAAGCAGGTGCGGGAAGGCATAGGAAACTAAGGATAAAGGGTGCTCTTGAGGGGGGTTCAGGTAATAAACCTAAGGTAGGTGGAAAAAACACATGCAAAAAATGCCATGAACTTGGGCACAGGGAAGTTGGGTGTCCTTACAATGGGCCGAAGAAAAGGTACAGTCACTTATCCAACTTTTGCAAAATATGTATGTTCTTTCAACCCTGTGCAAATAAGTGTGCGCTTTTTAGTGCTAGGAAAAGTAGGAGAAATGAGGCTCCATGGGAAGCTGCAAGTAGTCCTCGAGCTGTGACAAGGAGGTAAATAACTTGCTTGCTTTCTTATTTACAATATTTTATGTTGCTTTCTTATGATATAGTTTCTTTTCCTAGTCAAACTGCATTATCTCCTGGGCCAGTTACAAGGAGCCAAACTGGAATGTCCCCTGTCCCCTGCGAAGACTCCATCCAAATATCCTGCAAATTCAATGAAGAATCCTTCCAAAAAGCTCACACCGAAGAGGAGGAAGCTCGATCTGTGATATTTGTTTAGTCACTAGAGAGAGTCATTTGCGATGCAGTCATTTGCAAGTTCTGTGCTATCAAGTTCGTGACGTTTGAAGTTATTTTTTCAATAATTTTATGAGATGTGAACTCACCTCGATAAGTAGATGGTCAAGCATAAACTACTTATTATGTCTTTTCCTCATGCAACATTCTGCCGGATGGCACTTTTATCTGATATATCTTGTTATTTTGAGATACTCATCATTTGTTGAAATCATTATTGTGTGTGTTTTCATATATCTATCGTACGCCAACTGCCAGATAACTTGGCAAATCTAGATGCTGCTGTGTACGCATTGTTGGCCTCGCACGAACTGATCTAGAGGCCAGCGATCAGTTCGATCTTTTGTTTCCCTACTATAGTCGTAGCATGTCAATTGTCAAAAGTAAAAAAAAAATGAAAATCGTTGCACGTAAAATAGGATCGTAGCATCTAGCACTGGGCACCACGCTTTTTTTTTGTCTTGGAACGATGGATCAGTATACGACATGCGTGTAGCTATCAATGTAGCGATCGATGTGTATACGACCTGTGTACACGTGGGATCTTTTTCATTTTCCCTTAGCACTAATAATCTCTTACGCTCTAGTCCCTGGTTAACGTTTTGTCAAGAAAAAATGAACTTTGTAGTTATAATCAAATTCCAACGAACTTAATAATAAATAGTCAATTCTCTCATCGAGCAGGTGGTGCAGGCTTCGGGTCTCCGAGCCTTATCCGTAACCGCCGCTCCTCCTTCTTATGCGGTGAGGCTGCGGGTGGGCCGACCCCAAGGTAGTGGAGGCCCAGGCCCAGGCGCCTGGCGTGACCTCCACCCGCCTCCTCTGGGCTGGATTCATTGATTTTTTTTTCTTTTCTCTGTTTTATTAATAGTAATACTAATTATTGTATTTGTTTAGTTTTTAGACTCTATTTAGTACTGTTTAGTACCTAGATTGACTGCTACTTACATTTTAGTCATGTTCCAGATTTATTTTACATTAGGACTTGTGTAATTATTAGTAGGTGTGTTTATATTACGCAATGGATTGATAATATAAATAAAGTACCGGATTTCATGGAACGACATGTTCCATGTGTTTACCACATATCAAATTCTCTTTGAACATGTCTTTGCGGTTGAGATTGTTTTCCCCCGCATATCAAACTTGCAAATTTTTTAATGTTTCTCCCTCATTATATTTGGAATCACAAGGTAATGAGTTGGATCTACTGCTCATATGCAGAGTATCCCCTCTTACTATGACGTCTACGTTTTTGTCAGTCTCGACAAGCGATTACCTCCAACGTGTATTTCCTTATTAAATTGTAACATACACAAGGTAATAGAAACATGCACATCTACTGACATTGTCAGATTATGCAGCCTATTACTGTGAGATCTATGTGATCTTCAATGTGTTATGTTCACACAACTGAGGTTGAGAAATTTTTCAAGTTATTCACTTGAGGATCAAATCTTTGCATTCTTATTACATAACCATGATGCTCTTTAATTTACCGTCAGTACATTGATTATCTTTGGTTCACCCATGTAGGTCGAGATGACCGCCAAAGAGTTTGAGTAGCTTGCCCTCAATGGCCACAATTACCCTACATGGGCCATGGACATCAAGATCAGTCTTGCGTCCCGTGGGATAGCGCGTGCAATCCAGGCCCCCGAGACTCCTCTCCCGGACAGAGCCACGCCGCTGATAGAACAGCAGAACTATGCTGCTTTATTCATCATAAGGCACCATATTCATCCAGATCTCAAGTCTGGGTATTTACAGGAGGAATCTCCTAGTACTTTGTTTCTGGCCCTCAAAACGAGGTATGAACAGCAGAAGGCAGTAGTCTTGCCAGAAGCACTCCATGATTGGACTCATCTCCGTCTTCAGGATTTCAAGTCCATTAGTGAGTACAATCATGCGGTTCATAAGATCTGTTCCAAACTACGCTTTTGTGAGAAGGAACCTACTTATGCGGAGAAGATAGAGAAGACTTTGTCTACTATGCTTCCATCAGATCGGATCCTCCAACAACAATACCGTGCTTGTAACTATACTGTCTATTCCGAGCTTATTCACATGTTACTTCAGGCTGAAAAACATGATGAGATACTCGCTAAGAATGGCTCTCAGCGCCCAGTTGGGGCACAACCTTTACCTGAAGTTCATCTAAATGTCGCGGATAGACAAAAGTTTAATGGTACCTTTCGGGATAAACAATCCAATTTGGAGCATAGGCGAAAGCGTAACGGAAACAGGAGATCCAGAAACCTAGGCAAGGGAAAAGACACTTCAAAGCCCAGGTTTGATAAATCTAAGCTTTGCAACAAGTGTGGATGCTACACGCATCCTACTGACAAGTGTCAAATGCCCAAACATCTGGTTATGCTGTACCAGCAATCTCAGGGACGCAGAGCACCTCAAGGGAAAAGGTTTGAAGCCAACTTCAACCTTCATCCGCATAGCGCCAATGGAGCTGGTTGTTCGCACGATGTTCCTCCTGGACGGAGCAACGCCATGATTCCCCTTCCACCTGAGGATCCTGCTGACACGGAGAACATGTTGCTGGAGTACACCTCAAACGATGTGTTTGGCGACTTTGACTAGTCCCTCAATCTCCTTAGTGATCTACTTAATTATGTCCATTTGTGATGGTTGTAATAAGAACATAAGTTTGTTGTTGTTATATTTATATTATATTGTATCATCACATTTGATATAATAAGATTGTATTCTATGTATTAACATGAGGTTTTCTTATTTAAAAATCTTTGTTTTATATAGTTCTCTACGGGGACAATCCGATGGAAGAGGAATTATGCCTTGTGGACAGTGGTACCACAAACTCCATACCGAGGGAGATGAAATATTTCCAAACTCTGAAAAAGTTGAATGGAGATATTTTAACTATCGCTGGACATGATACGGTGATTGTTGGCACTGGATGTGCCATATTTACCCTCCCAAGTGGTACACAAGTGACAACTGAGGATGCTTTATTGTATCCCGATTCTTCACGTACCCTGGTCAGTTACCGAGATATCCGTAAAAATGGTTTTCACATTGAAACCCATGAAAACAACAAAGAGGAGTATCTACTCTTTACCAAAGATCACAGATATGGCAAAAAGGTACATGAGAAAGTTCCTTCTCTACCGTCTGGTTTGAACTATACGTACATCAAACCCGTAGAACATGTTTCATACAAAGTAATTTTTCAGAATGTTAACGCATTCCAAACCTGGCATGATCGCCTGGGCCATCCCGAAATTGGGATGATGATAAAAAATACTAGCAATTCCATTGGTCATAATTTTCTTGAGTCAAAATTTCCTCAATCTTCAGACTTTGTGTGCACATCTTGTGCCACGGGAAAGCTAATTTGGAGGCCCTCGCACCACAAAATACAAGTTGAACCACTTCAGTTTCTTGAACGTATTTGAAAGATCGTGGATGTCGCCTAGAGGGGGGGGGGGGGTGAATAGGCGCTTTAAAATAATTACGGTTTAGGCTTAAACAAATGCGGAATAAAACTAGCGGTTAATTTGTCAAGCACAAAACCTAAAACAACTAGGCTCTCCTATGTGCACCAACAACCTATGCTAAGCAAGATAAACAACTAAGTGATAGCAAAATATATAACATGAAACACTATGGCTATCACAAAGTAAAGTGCATAAGTAAAGGGCTCAGGTAAGAGATAACCGAGGCATGCGGAGACGATGATGTTGTTGGGTAACGTAGTAATTTCAAAAAAATTCCTACGCACACGCAAGATCATGGTGATGCATAGCAACGAGAGGGGAGAGTGTTGTCTACGTACCCTCATAGACCGTAAGCGGAAGCGTTATATCAACGCGGTTGATGTAGTCGTACGTCTTCACGATCCGACCGATCCAAGTACCGAAAGCACGACACCTCTGAGTTCTGCACACGTTCAGCTCGGTGACGTCCTCGCCTTCTCGATCCAGCAAGAGGGGCGAAGTAGTAGATGAGTTCCGGCAGCACGACGGCGTGGTGACGGTGTTGGTGAAGAACAATCTTCGCAGGGCTTCGCCTAAGCACTACGAAAACTATGACGGAGGATAAACTAGAGGAGACGGGGTTGCCGGCACACGGCTTGGTGTTTCTTGATGTGTCTTGGGTGCTAGCCCTACCCCTCTATTTATATGTTGAGCCTGGGGGTCGAAACTTGGAGTAAAAGCCTCCACAAAGTCGGTTTCACCCGAAAGGCAAGAGTCCTTCTCGGACTCTAGGGCCAGACGCCAGGGTTCCCGGCGTCTGGACCCAGACGCCAGGGACCCTGGCGTCTGGCCCCTGGACTCCGGAAAACTTCCTTTAGCGCTTTCCAAAAACCTCGTGGGCTTTCCCCTTTGGCCCGAATAAAGTGTTCTCGTGCCCAAACATTTCGGGAAACATCCGGAGCCCCTTCCGATGGATTCCGGAGATCAAACACTACTATCCACATATCAATCTTTACTTCCGGACCATTCCGGAGTTCCTCGTCATATCCGTGATCTCATCCAAAACTCCGAACAACACTCGGTCACCAACATACATAACTCATAGTACTATATCGTCAACAAACGTTAAGCGTGCGGACCCTACAGGTTCGAGAACTATGTAGACATGACCGAGACACCTCTCTGGTCAATAACCAATAGCGGGACCTGGATGCCCATATTGGCTCCTACATATTCTACGAAGATATTTATCGGTCAGACCGCATAACAACATACATTGTCCCTTTGTCATCAGTATGTTACTTGCCCGAGATTCGATCGTCGGTATCTCAATACCTAGTTCAATCTCGTTACCGGCAAGTCTCTTTACTCGTTCCATAATACATCATCCCGCAACTAACTCATTAGTTGCAATGCTTGCAAGGCTTATAGTGATGTGCATTACCGAGTGGGCCCAGAGATACCTCTCCGACAATCGGAGTGATAAATCCTGATCTCGAAATACGCCAACCCAACAAGTACCTTTGGAGACACCTGCAGAGCACCTTTATAATCACCCAGTTACGTTGTGACGTTTGGTAGCACACAAAGTGTTCCTCCGGTAAACGGGAGTTGCATAATCTCATAGTCATAGGAACATGTATAAGTCATGAAGAAAGCAATAGCAGAATACTAAACGATCGAGTGCTAAGCTAACGGAATGGGTCAAGTCAATCACATCATTCTCCTAATGATGTGATCCCGTTAATCAAATGACAACTCATGTCTATGGTTAGGAAACATAACCATCTTTGATTAACGAGCTAGTCAAGTAGAGGCATACTAGTGACACTCTGTTTGTCTATGTATTCACACATGTATTATGTTTCCGGTTAATACAATTCTAGCATGAATAATAAACATTTATCATGATATAAGGAAATAAATAATAACTTTATTATTGCCTCTAGGGCATATTTCCTTCAGTCTCCCACTTGCACTAGAGTCAATAATCTAGTTCACATCACCATGTGATTTAATACCAATAGTTCACATCACCATGTGATTAACACCCATAGTTCACATCGTCATGTGACCAACACCCAAAGGGTTTACTAGAGTCAATAATCTAGTTCACATCGCTATGTGATTAACACCCAAAGAGTACTAAGGTGTGATCATGTTTTGCTTGTGAGAGAAGTTTAGTCAACGGGTCTGCCACATTCAGATCCGTATGTATTTTGCAAATTTCTATGTTAACAATGCTCTGCACGGAGCTACTCTAGCTAATTGCTCCCACTTTCAATATGTATCCAGATTGAGACTTAGAGTCATCTGGATCAGTGTCAAAATTTGCATCGACGTAACCCTTTACGACGAACCTTTTGTCACCTCCATAATCGAGAAACATATCCTTATTCCACTAAGGATAATTTTGACCGCTGTCCAGTGGTCTACTCCTAGATCACTATTGTACTCCCTTGCAAAACTCAGTGTAGGGTATACAATAGATCTGGTACATAGCATGGCATACTTTATAGAACCTATGGCTGAGGCATAGGGAATGACTTTCATTCTCTTTCTATCTTCTGCCGTGGTCGGGCTTTGAGTCTTACTCAATTTCACACCTTGTAACACAGGCAAGAACTCTTTCTTTGAATGTTCCATTTTGAACTACTTCAAAATCTTGTCAAGGTCTGTACTCATTGAAAAAACTTATCAAGCGTTTTGATCTATCTCTATAGATCTTGATGCTCAATATGTAAGCAGCTTCACCGAGGTCTTTCTTTAAAAAACTCCTTTCAAACACTCCTTTATGCTTTGCAGAATAATTCTTCATTATTTCCGATCAACAATATGTCATTCACATATACTTATCAGAAATGCTGTAGTGCTCCCACTCACTTTCTTGTAAATACAGGCTTCACCGCAAGTCTGTATAAAACTATATGCTTTGATCAACTTATCAAAGCGTATATTCCAACTCTGAGATGCTTGCACCAGTCCATACATGGATCGCTGGAGCTTGCATATTTTTGTTAGCACCTTTAGGATTGACAAAACCTTCTGGTTGCATCATATACAACTCTTCTTTAATAAATCCATTAAGGAATGCAGTTTTGTTTATCCATTTGCCAGATTTCATAAAATGCGGCAATTGCTAACATGATTCGGACAGACTTAAGCATAGATATGAGTGAGAAACTCTCATCGTAGTCAACACCTTGAACTTGTCGAAAACCTTTTGCGACAATTCTAGCTTTGTAGATAGTAACACTACTATCAGCGTCCATCTTCCTCTTGAAGATCCATTTATTTTCTATGGCTTGCCGATCATCGGGCAAGTCAACCAAAGTCCACACTTTGTTCTCATACATGGATCTCATCTCAGATTTCATGGCCTCAAGCCATTTCGTGGAATCTGGGCTCATCATCGCTTTCTCATAGTTCGTAGGTTCATCATGGTCTAGTAACATAACCTCCAGAACAGGATTACCGTACCACTCTGGTGCAGATCTTACTCTGGTTGACCTACGAGGTTCGGTATTAACTTGATCTGAAGTTTTATGATCATTATCATTAGCTTCCTCACTAATTGGTGTAGGTGTCACAGGAACCGGTTTCTGTGATGAACTACTTTCCAATAAGGGAGCAGGTACAGTTACCTCATCAAGTTCTACTTTCCTCCCACTCACTTCTTTCGAGAGAAACTCCTTCTCTAGAAAGGATCCATTCTTAGCAACGAATTTGCCTTCGGATCTGTGATAGAAGATATACCCAATAGTCTCCTTTGGGTATCCTATGAAGACGCATTTCTCCGATTTGGGTTCAAGCTTATCATGTTGAAATTTTTTCACATAAGCATCGCAACCCCAAACTTCAAGAAATGACAACTTTGGTTTCTTGCCAAACCACAGTTCATAAGGTGTCATCTCAACGGATTTAGATGGTGCCCTTTTTAACGTGAATGCAGTTGTCTCTAATGCATAACCCCAAAACGATAGTGGTAGATTGGTAAGAAACATCATAGATCGCACCATATCTAATAAAGTACGGTTATGACGTCCGGACACACCATTACACTGTGGTGTTCTAGGCGGCATGAGTAGTGAAACTATTTCACATTGTTTTAACTGAAGCCCAAACTCGTAGCTCAAATATTTTACCTCTGCGATCATATCATAGAAACTTTTATTTTCTTGTTACGATGATTCTCCACTTTACTCTGAAATTCTCTGAACTTTTCAAATGTTTCAGACTTGTTTTTCATCAAGTAGATATACCCATATCCGCTCAAATCATCTGTGAAGGTCAGAAAATAACGATACTTGCCGGCGAGCCTTAACACTCATCGGACCGCATACATCAGTATGTATTATTTCCAATAAGTCAGTTGCTCGCTCCATTGTTCCGGAGAACGGAGTCTTAGTCATCTTGCCCATGAGGGATGGTTCACAAGCATCAAGTGATTCATAATCAAGTGATTCCAAAAGCCCATCAGCATGGAGTTTCTTCATGCGTTTTACACCAATATGACCTAAACGGCAGTGCCACAAATAAGTTGCACTATCATTATTAACTTTGCATCTTTTTGGCTTCAATATTATGAATATATGTATCACTACGATCGAGATCCAACAAACCATTTTCGTTGGTGTGTATGACCATAGAAGGTTCTATTCATGTAAACAGAACAACAATTGTTCTCTAACTTAAATGAATAACCGTATTGCAATAAACATGATCAAATCATATTTATGCTCAACGCAAACACCAAATAACACTTATTTTGGTTCAACACTAATCCCGAAAGTATAGGGAGTGTGCGATGATGATCATATCAATCTTGGAACCACTTCCAACACACATCGTCACTTCACCCTTAACTAGTCTCTGTTCATTCTGTAACTCGTGTTTCGAGTTACTAATTTTTAGCAACCGAACAAGTATCAAATACCCAGGGGCTACTATAAACACTAGTAAGGTACACATCAATAACATGTATATCAAATATATCTTGTTCACTTTTCCATCCTTCTTATCCGCCAAATACTTGGGGTGGTTCCGCTTCTAGTGACTAGTCCCTTTGCAGTAGAAGCACTTAGTCTCAGGCTTAGGTCCAGACTTGGGCTTCTTCACTTGAGCAGCAACTTGCTTGCCGTTCTTCTTGAAGTCCCCCTTCTTCCCTTTGTCCTTTGTCTTGAAACTAGTGGTCTTGTCAACCATCAACACTTGATGTTTTTCTTGATTTCTACCTTCGCCGATTTTAGCATCGCGAAGAGCTTGGGAATTGTTTTCGTCATCCCTTGCATATTATAGTTCATCACGAAGTTCTACTAACTTGGTGATGGTGACTAGAGAATTCTGTCAATCACTATTTTATCTTGAAGATTAACTCCCATTTGATTCAAGCGATTGTCGTACCCAGACAATCTGAGCACATGCTCACTGCTTGAGCTATTCTCCTCCATCTTTTAGCTATAGAACTTGTTGGAGACTTCATATCTCTCAACTCGGGTATTTGCTTGAAATATTAACTTCAACTCCTGGAACATCTCATATGGTCCATGATGTTCAAAACGTCTTTGAAGTCCCGATTCTAAGCCGTTAAGCATGGTGCACTAAACTATCAAGTAGTCATCATATTGAGCTAGCCAAACGTTCATAACGTCTGCATCTGCTCCTGCAATAGGTCTGTCACCTAGCGGTGCATCAAGGCCATAATTCTTCTGTGCAGCAATGAGGATAATTCTCATATCACGGATCCAATCCGCATCATTGCTACTAACATCTTTCAACTCAGTTTACTCTAGGAACATATCAAATTAAAACAGGGGAGCTAAACGCGAGCTATTGATCTACAACATAGATATGCTAATACTACGAGGACTAAGTTCATGATAAATTAAAGTTCAATTAATCATATTACTTAAGAACTCCCACTTAGATAGACATCCCTCTAATCCTCTAAGTGATCACGTGATCCATATCAACTAAACCATGTCCGATCATCACGTGAGATGGAGTAGTTTCAATGGTGAACATCACTATGTTGATCATATCTACTATATGATTCACGCTCGACCTTTCGGTCTCAGTGTTCCGAGGCCATATCTGTTATATGCTAGGCTCGTCAAGTTTAACCTGAGTATTCCGCGTGTGCAACTGTTTTGCACCCGTTGTATTTGAACATAGAGCCTATCACACCCGATCATCACGTGGTGTCTCAGCACGAAGAACTTTCGCAACGGTGCATACTCAGCGAGAACACTTATACCTTGATAATTTAGTGAGAGATCCTCTTATAATGCTACTGTCGATCTAAGAAGAATAAGATGCATAAAAGATAAACATCACATGCAATCAATATAAGTGATATGATATGGCCATCATCATCTTGTGCTTGTGATCTCCATCTCCGAAGCACCGTCATGATCACCATCGTCACCGGCGCGACACCTTGATCTCCATCATAGCATCGTTTTCGTCTCGCCAACTTATGCTTCTACGACTATCGCTACCGCTTAGTGATAAAGTAAAGCATTACAGGGCGGTTGCATTGCATACAATAAAGCGACAACCATATGGCTCCTGCCAGTTGCCGATAACTCGGTTACAAAACATGATCATCTCATACAATAAAATTTAGCATCATGCCTTGACCATATCACATCACAACATGCCCTGCAAAAACAAGTTAGACGTCCTCTACTTTGTTGTTGCAAGTTTTACGTGGCTGCTACGGGCTGAGCAATAACCGTTCTTACCTACGCATCAAAACCACAACGATAGTTTGTCAAGTTAGTGTTGTTTTAACCTTCTCAAGGACCGGGCGTCGCCACACTCGGTTCAACTAAAGTTGGAGAAACTGACACCCACTAGTCACTTGTGTGCATAGCACGGCGGTAAAACCAGTCTCACGTAAGCGTACGCGTAATGTCGGTCCGGGCCGCTTCATCCAACAATACCGCCGAACCAAAGTATGACATTCTGGTAAGCAGTATGACTTATATCGCCTACAACTCACTTGTGTTCTACTCGTGCATATACCATCTACGCATAAAACTAGGCTCGGATGCCACTGTTGGGTAACGTAGTAATTTCAAAAAAATTCCTACGCACATGCAAGATCATGGTGATGCATAGCAACGAGAGGGGAGAGTGTTGTCTACGTACCCTCGTAGACCGTAAGCGGAAGCGTTATATCAACACGGTTGATGTAGTCGTACGTCTTCACGATCCGACCGATCCAAGTACCGAAAGCACGACACGTCTGAGTTCTGCACACGTTCGGCTCGGTGACGTCCTCGCCTTCTCGATCCAGCAAGAGGGGCAAAGTAGTAGATGAGTTCCGGCAACACGACGGCGTGGTGACGGTGTTGGTGAAGAACAATCTTCGCAGGGCTTCTCCTAAGCACTACGAAAACTATGACGGAGGATAAACTAGAGGAGACGGGGTTGCCGGCACATGGCTTGGTGTTTCTTGATGTGTCTTGGGTGCTAGCCCTACCCCTCTATTTATATGTTGAGCCTGGGGTCGAAACTTGGAGTAAAAGCCTCCACAAAGTCGGTTTCACCCGAAAGGCAAGAGTCCTTCTCGGACTCTAGGGCCAGACGCCAGGGTTCCCGGCGTCTGGACCCAGACGCCAGGGACCCTGGCGTCTGGCCCCTGGACTCCGGAAAACTTCCTTTAGCGCTTTCCAAAAACCTCGTGGGCTTTCCCCTTTGGCCCGAATAAAGTGTTCTCGTGCCCAAACATTTCGGGAAACATCCGGAACCCCTTCCGATGGAACTTCCGGAGATCAAACACTACTATCCACATATCAATCTTTACTTCCGGACCATTCCGGAGTTCCTCGTCATATCCGTGATCTCATCCAAAACTCCGAACAACATTCGGTCACCAACATACATAACTCATAGTACTATATCGTCAACGAACGTTAAGCGTGCGGACCCTACGGGTTCGAGAACTATGTAGACATGACCGAGACACCTCTCTGGTCAATAACCAATAGCGGGACCTGGATGCCCATATTGGCTCCTACATATTCTACGAAGATCTTTATCGGTCAGACCGCATAACAACATACGTTGTTCCCTTTGTCATCGGTATGTTACTTGCCCGAGATTCGATCGTCGGTATCTCAATACCTAGTTCAATCTCGTTACCGGCAAGTCTCTTTACTCGTTCCGTAATACATCATCCCGCAACTAACTCATTAGTTGCAATGCTTGCAAGGCTTATAGTGATGTGCATTACCGAGTGGGCCCAGAGATACCTCTCCGACAATCGGAGTGACAAATCCTAATCTCGAAATACGCCAACCCAACAAGTACCTTTGGAGACACCTGTAGAGCACCTTTATAATCACCCAGTTACGTTGTGACGTTTGGTAGCACACAAAGTGTTCCTCCGGTAAACGGGAGTTGCATAATCTCATAGTCATAGGAACATGTATAAGTCATGAAGAAAGCAATAGCAGAATACTAAACGATCGAGTGCTAAGCTAACGGAATGGGTCAAATCAATCACATCATTCTCCTAATGATGTGATCCCGTTAATCAAATGACAACTCATGTCTATGGTTAGGAAACATAACCATCTTTAATTAACGAGCTAGTCAAGTAGAGGCATACTAGTGACACTCTGTTTGTCTATGTATTCACACATGTATTATGTTTCCGGTTAATACAATTCTAGCATGAATAATAAACATTTATCATGATATAAGGAAATAAATAATAACTTTATTATTGCCTCTAGGGCATATTTCCTTCAGATGTATCCCGAAGTTCACACCCTTGCAGATGGTAATCTCCGTTTGGAGCGGTGTGGAGGCACAATGCTCCCCAAGAAGCCACTAGGGCCACCGTAATCTCCTCACACCCTCGCACAATGCAAGATGCCATGATTCCACTAAGGGACCCTTGAGGGCGGTCACCGAACCCGTAAAATTGGCAACCCTTTAGGGTGGTCACCAAACACGTACACTTTGGAAACCCTTGGGGGCGGTCACCGGTACCCGTCAAATTGCTCGGGGCGATCTCCACAACCTAATTGGAGACTGTTGACCCACAAGAATAGGGGATTAATACGTCTCTAACGTATCTATAATTTTTGATTGCTCCATGCTATATTATCTACTGTTTTGGACAATATTGGGCTTTATTATCCACTTTTATATTATTTTTGGGACTAACCTATTAACCAGAGGCCCAGCCCAGAATTGCTTTTTTTTGCCTATTTCAGAGTTTCGCAGAAAAAGAATATCAAACAGAGTCCAAACGGAATGAAACCTTCGGGAGCGTGATTTTTGGAACGAACATGATCCAGGAGACTTGGACCCTACGTAAGAGAAGCTTCTAGGAAGCCATGAGGTAGGGGGCGCGCCCACCCCCTAGGGCGCGCCCTCCACCCTCGTGGGCCCCATGTTGCTCCACCGATGTAAGCAATTTGCTAGATTTCTGTTGAGTTTTGTGTTGTGAAGTTTTCAAGTTTTGGGTGAAATTTTTGATGGATTATGGAACAAGGAGTGGCAAGAGCCTAAGCTTGGGGATGCCCATGGAACCCCTAAGATAATCTAAGGACACCATAAAGCCAAAGCTTGGGGATGCCCCGGAAGGCATCCCCCGGGGCATCCCCTCTTTCGTCTACTTCCATCGGTAACTTTACTTGGAGCTATATTTTTATTCACCACATGATATGTGTTTTGCTTGGAGCGTCTTGTATGATTTGAGTCTTTTCTTTTTAGTTTACCACAATCATCCTTGCTGTACACACCTTTTGAGAGAGCCATACATGATTTGGAATTTGTTAGAATACTCTATGTGCTTCACTTATATCTTTTGAGTTATATAGTTTTGCTCTAGTACTTCACTTATATCTTTTAGAGCACGGTGGTGGATTTGTTTTATAGAAACTATTGACCTCTCATGCTTCACTTAGATTATTTTGAGAGTCTTAAATAGCATGGTAATTTGCTTAAATAATCCTAATATGCTAGGTATTCAAGATTAGTAAAAAACTTTCTTATGAGTGTGTTGAATACTAAGAGAAGTTTGATGCTTGATGATTGTTTTGAGATATGGAGGTAATAATATCAAAGTCGTGCTAGTTGAGTAGTTGTGAATTTGAGAAATTCTTGTGTTGAAGTTTGCAAGTCCCGTAGCATGCACGTATGGTAAACGTTATGCAACAAATTTGAAACATGAGGTGTTCTTTGATTGTCCTCCTTATGAGTGGCGGTCGCGGACGAGCGATGGTCTTTTCCTACCAATCTATCCCCCTAGGAGCATGCACGCAATGCTTGGTTTTGATGACTTGTAGATTTTTGCAATAAGCATGTGAGTTCTTTATGACTAATGTTGAGTCCATGGATTATACGCACTCTCACCCTTCCATCATTGCTAGCCTCTTCGGTACCGTGCATTGCCCTTTCTCACATTGAGAGTTGGTGCAAACTTCGCCGGTGCATCCAAACCCCGTGATATGATACGCTCTTTCACACATAAACCTCCTTATATCTTCCTCAAAATAGCCACCATACCTACCTATTATGGCATTTCCATAGCCATTCCGAGATATATTGCCATGCAACTTTCCACCATTCCGTTTATCATGACACGTTCATCATTGTCATATTGCTTAGCATGATCATGTAGTTGACATAGTATTTGTGGCAAAGCCACCGTTCATAATTCTTTCATACATGTCACTCTTGATTCATTGCATATCCCGGTACACCGCCGGAGGCATTCATATAGAGTCATACTTTGTTCTAGTATCGAGTTGTAATCATTGAGTTGTAAATAAATAGAAGTGTGATGATCATCATTTAATAGAGCATTGTCCCAATAAAAAAAAGGCCAAAAAAAGAAATAAAAAGGGGCAATGCTACTATCCTTTTTCCACACTTGTGCTTCAAAGTAGCACCATAATCTTCATGATAGAGAGTCTCTTGTTTTGTCACTTTCATATACTAGTGGGAATTTTTCATTATAGAACTTGGCTTGTATATTCCAACAATGGGCCTCCTCAAGTGCCCTAGGTCTTCGTGAGCAAGCAAGTTGGATGCACACCCACTTAGTTTCTTTTGTTGAGCTTTCATACATTTATAGCTCTAGTGCATCCGTTGCATGGCAATCCCTACTCCTTGCATTAACATCAATCGATAGGCATCTCCATAGCTCATTGATTAGCCTAGTTGATGTGAGACTTTCTCCTTTTTTGTCTTCTCCACATAACCCCCATCATTATACTCTATTCCACCCATAGTGCTATGTCCATGGTTCACGCTCATGTATTGCGTGAAGGTTTATAAAGTTTGAGATTACTAAAGTATGAAACAATTGCTTGGCTTGTCATCGGGGTTGTGCATGATGATAGCATTCTTGTGTGACGAAAATGGAGCATGACTAAACTATATGATTTTGTAGGGATGAACTTTCTTTGGCCATGTTATTTTGAGAGGACATAATTGCTTAGTTAGTATGCTTGAAGTATTATTATTTTTATGTCAATATGAACTTTTATCTTGAATCTTTCGGATCTGAATATTCATACCACAATTAAGAAGAATTACATTGAAATTATGCCAAATAGCACTCCGCATCAAAAATTCTGTTTTTATCATTTACCTACTCGAGGACGAGCAGGAATTAAGCTTGAGGATGCTTGATACGTCTCCAACGTATCTATAATTTTTGATTGCTCCATGCTATATTATCTACTGTTTTGGACAATATTGGGCTTTATTATCCACTTTTATATTATTTTTGGGACTAACCTATTAACCGGAGGCCCAGCCCAGAATTGTTGTTTTTTGCCTATTTCAGAGTTTCGCAGAAAAAGAATATCAAACGGAGTCCAAACGGAATGAAACCTTTGGGAGCGTGATTTTTTGAACGAACATGATCCAGGAGACTTGGACCCTACGTAAGAGAAGCTTCCAGGAAGCCACGAGGTAGGGGGGCGCGCCCACCCCCCAGGGCGCGCCCTCCACCCTCGTGGGCCCCATGTTGCTCCACCGACGTACTTCTTCCTCCTATATATACCTACGTACCCCCAAACGACCAGATACGGAGCCAAAAACCTAATTCCACCGCCGCAACCTTCTGTACCCACGAGATCCCATCTTGGGGCCTGTTCCGGAGCTCCGCCGGAGGGGGCATCCATCACGGAGGGCTTTTACATCATCACCATAGCCTCTCCGATGAAGTGTGAGTAGTTTACCTCAGACCTTCGGGGTCCATAGTTAGTAGCTAGATGGCTTCTTCTCTCTTTTTGGATCTCAATACAATGTTCTCCCCCTCTCTCGTGGAGATCTATTCGATGTAATCTTCTTTTTTGCGGTGTGTTTGTTGAGACCGATGAATTGTGGGTTTATGATCAAGATTATCTATGAACAATTTTTGAATCTTCTCTGAATTCTTTTATGTATGATTGGTTATCTTTGCAAGTCTCTCCGAATTATCAGTTTGGTTTGGCCTACTAGATTGATCTTTCTTGCAATGGGAGAAGTGCTTAGCTTTGGGTTCAACCTTGCGGTGTCCTTTCCCAGTGACAGTAGGGGCAGCAAGGCATGTATTGTATTGTTGCCATCGAGGATAACAAGATGTTTTTTTATCATATTGCATGAATTTATCCATCTACATCATGTCATCTTGCTTAAGGCGTTACTCTGTTTTCATGAACTTAATACTATAGATGCATGCTGGATAGCGGTCGATGAGTGGAGTAATAGTAGTAGATGCAGGCAGGAGTTGGTCTACTTGTCTCGGACGTGATGCCTATATACATGATCATACCTAGATATTCTCATAACTATGCTCAATTCTGTCAATTGCTCAACAGTAATTCGTTCACCCACCGTAAAATACTTATGCTCTTGAGAGAAGCCACTAGTGAAACCTATGGCCCCCGGGTCTATCTTCATCATATTAATCTGCCAACACTTTGTTATTGCCTTTGCTTTTTTACTTTGCTTTTATTTTACTTTGCATCTTTATCACAAAAATACCAAAAAATTATCCTATCATATCTATCAGATCTCACTCTCGTAAGTGACCGTGAAGGGATTGACAACCCCTTATCGCGTTGGTTGCGAGGATTTATTTGTATTGTGCAGGTGCGAGGGACTCGCGCGTAGCCTCCTACTAGATTGATACCTTGGTTCTCAAAAACTGAGGGAAATACTTACACTACTTTGCTGCATCACCCTTTCCTCTTCAAGGGAAAACCAACGCAGTGCTCAAGAGGTAGCAGGGATCAATTGTAGCTCTTTTTGATAAGTAAGCGTGTCGAACCCAACGAGGAGCAGAAGGAAATGACAAGTAGTTTTCAGTAAGGTAATGTCTGCAAGTGCTGAAATTGTAAGTAGCATAGCAGTTTGATAGCAAGATAATTTGTAACGAGCAAGTAATAATGATAGTAGTAACAAGAGTGCAGCAAGATAGCCCAATCCTTTTGAGCCAAAGGACAGGCCAAAACGGTCTCTTATGATAAGCAAAGCGTTCTTGAGGGTACACGGGAATTTCATCTAGTCACTTTCATCATGTTGGTTTGATTTGTGTTCGCCACTTTGATAATTTGATATGTGGGTGGACCGGTGCTTAGGTGTTGTTCTTACTTGAACAAACCTCCTACTTATGATTAACCCTCCCGCAAGCATCCGCAACTACAAGAAAAGTATTAAGAATAAATTCTAACCATAGCATTAAACTCTAGGATCCAATCGGTCCCTTACGGAACAACGCATAAACTGGGGTTTAAGTTTCTGTCACTCTCGCAACCCACCATCTAATTGCTACTCCACAATGCAGTCCCTTAGGCCCAAAATATGGTGAAGTGTCATGTAGTCGACGTTCACATGACACCACTAAGGGAATCACAACATACATACTATCAAAATATCGAACACATATCAAATTCACATGATTACTTGCAACATGATTTCTTTCGTGACCTCAAGAACAAAAGTAACTACTCACAAATGATAAACATGCTCATGATCAGAGGAGTATTAAATAGCATAATGGATCTGAACATATAATCTTCCACCAAATAAACCATATAGTAATCAACTACAAGATGTAATCAACACTACTAGTCACCCACAAGCACCAATCTATAGTTCCGGTAACAAGATTGAATACAAGAGATGAACTAGGGTTTGAGATGAGATGGCGCTGTTGAAGATGTTGATGGAGATTGCCCTCCCCAAGATGGGAGAGTTGTTGGTGATGATGATGATGACGATGATTTGCCCCTTCGGGAGGGAAGTTCCCCCGGCGGAATCGCTCCGCCGGAGGGCAAAAGTGCTCCTGCCCAAGTTCTGCCTCGAGACGGCGGTGCTCCGTCCCGAAAGCCTTCTCCTTATTTTTTTCTAGGTCAAAATGACTTATATACCAGAAAATGGGCACCGGAGGTGGGCTGAGGAGGGCACCACTACAGGAAACAGCTACTTTGCCGTCTGCCACGGCGGACGGCAAAGGCTCGAAAGGCGGACGGCAAAGCCTTGGATCTGCCGCTTTGTCACCATGTAATTCATCAAACTTTTTCCACGCAACACCATCCGATGTGTGTACAATCATCAGATTCCCATCTGCATCTAGTTCGGTTCTTTTGCCCGTTTTGTGCCATGTCATCTGTCTGGCCGTCTCTTCGACCATGAAAAGACGTTGAAGTCTTGGTACGATTGGCATATACCGAAGAACACTAACGGGGATTTTGGTCTGTGTCTTCTCACCCATACCGTTGTCTACCACAACATACCTGGAAGACTTGCAAATGGGACAATAGTTCAAGTCCGCATAGTCAAGCCTAAACAAGACACATCCTTTCTCACAGGCATGTATCTTATCATAGGGCATCTTCAGTGCACGGAGGATTTTGTCCGACTGGTACAGGTTTGCAGGCATTACATGGCCTTTGGGTAGAAAGCGTCCAAATACTGTCATCATTGCATCGTAGCATTCTCTGCCCAAGTTGAACTGAGCCTTCAGAGCCATTACTTGTGAGATGGCATCCAACTGATAAAGCTCAGTGTGCTCATGGAGCGGACGTTTTGAAGACTCCAACATTTCATTGAAGGCCTTTGCAGATTCCTCCATCTCCTCGTCCGAATCCCGAGCATCATCAAAGTCTTTTGCACCATGTTTTCCATCCCGGTACCATGCTCGTCGGTGCGACGACGATCCACCTCAGCTCGGTCACGTTGGGCAGACTCACCATGAAATGTCCACACCGTATAATCGGGCGTAAAACCACTCTTCTGCAGGTGTTTGCCCATTTCAGCCTCTGTCCTCTTTTCCCAATTGCCGCACCGTAAACAGGGGCACCAGGTTTTCCTCTGGCCATTTGCAAATGCGGCTCGCACAAACCCCTTGGTTTTTGTGAACCATTCAGTGCTCCATTTGTTCTGACCAGTGTGACCGGTGTACATCCACGCACGATCACTCATCTTGACTTTCAGAGCTACTAGACACACAACATATATATATATATAATTCAGCATGTATGTATTCATCAGTTGATCTACTTTGTCAATTTTATTACGTCCATGCAACCTACACTCTAATAGGTAATGATAGGTCCTAATCCCACCCGAGTATGTTTAGATTGGGTTCATTTTCCCATGCTATGCCCCGGATCCTACGCAAAATTTCGGCAGCACCTCCCCGCTGTTCTCCTGATACACGTCTCTGCAATAAACAGAGAGGATGTGTACCCGGAGAACAACAGGGGAGGCACTGACGAAATTTATGCGTCGGATCCGGAGCAAAGCATATGGGAAAACGAACCCAATCTAAACATACTCGGGCTGTCCATGGATAGCGTTGGACAATTCGAAAGAATCAAGGTTATAAATATGCAAATGCATGCATATTTATAACTATGACGCTTTCGAACGGGAGGCACATATTGGTTACGCATACTGATGATTCAAGACACATATATATCTAGCTATCAAGTTTCATCGGAATAGATCAAATAATTAATGGGGGAGGAGGACATGTCATTTGTGCTCACCCACGAACGAAGGGGCAGAGCTCGTCAAACGCACGGCGAGGTCGTCGAACACCAAACCTCGCAGCGATGAAACAACTGCACATTTAAAACTACCCGATCAACACAATTATATATGATGTTTTTCATAAAAAATCGAAAGATATATGACCTAACTAATAATTCACAAATATATGACCCCGTCGGCTTCTGGAAGGCCAAAGAACACCTTTTCGGGAGGTGTCGGGGGTCGGGGTGTCGTGTCGGTCTCGGGGTGCCGTGTCGGGGTCGGGGTGTCGGGTCGGGGTGCCGGGTCGGGGTCGGGGTGCCGTGTCGGTGTCGGGGTCGGGGTGTCGGGTCAGGCTCGGGGTCGGGGTGTCGGGGTCGGGGTCGGGGTCGGGGTGTCGGGGTGTCGGGGGTGTCGTGTCGGGGGTCGGGGTGTCGTGTCGGTCTCGGGGTGCCGTGTCGGGGTCGGGGTGTCGTGTCGGTCTCGGGGTGCCGTGTCGGGGTCGGGGTCTCGGGGTCGGGGTGTCGGGTCGGGGTGCCGGGTCGGAGTCGGGGTGCCGTGTCGGTGTCGGGGTCGGGGTGTCGGGTCAGGCTCAGGGTCGGGGTGTGGTGTCGGGGTGTGGTGTCGGGGTTGGGGGGTCAGGGGGTTAGGGGGTCTTCTCATTCTTCTACTACTTCTACTTCTTCTCATTCTTCTACTTCTTCTCATCCCCCGTCTTCTTCTTCTTCTTCTTCTTTCTCCTCCTCCTCCTCCTCCTCCTCCTCCTCTTCTTCTTCTTCTTCTTCTTCTTCTTCTTCTTCTTCTTCTTCTTCTTCTTCTTCTTCTTCTTCTTCTTCTTCTTCTTCTTCTTCTTCTTCTTCTTCTTCTTCTTCTTCTTCTTCTTCTTCTTTCTCCTCCTCCTCCTCCTCCTCCTCCTCCTCCTCCTCTTCTTCTTCTTCTTCTTCTTCTTCTTCTTCTTCTTCTTCTTCTTCTCTTCTTCTTCTTCTTCTTCTTCTTCTTCTTCTTCTTCTTCTTCTTCTTCTTCTTCTTCTTCTTCTTCTTCTTCTTCTTCTTCTTCTTCTTCTTCTTCTTCTTCTTCTTCTTCTTCTTCTTCTCCTCCTCCTCCTCCTCCTCCTCCTCCTCCTCCTCTTCTTCTTCTTCTTCTTCTTCTTCTTCTTCTTCTTCTTCTTCTTATTCCCCCTTCTACTTAACCTAAACCTAAACCAAAAACCTAAACTAATTAAAACTAAACTATTTAAACTAATTAAACCTAAACTAATTAAACTAAATAACCTACACTAATTAATTCTAAACTGAAAAAACTTAAACTAAAAAACCTTATCTAAACAGAAAAAAAAACAAAAAAACAGAAAAAAAGGGATCGAGGGGCTCACTGTGGGGGGTGGCGACGGGTCGGGGAGGGGCCGACGACGGGGGGCCGGGGCGGGGCGGTGGAGGAGGCGGGGCGGCGGGGGCCCGGCCGGCGGGGGCCGGGACGGGGCGGTGGAGGAGGCGGGGCGGCGGGGGCCCGGGCGGCGGGGGGCCGGGGCGGCGGGGGGCCGGGCGGCGGGAGGCCGGGGCGGGGCGGTGGAGGAGGCGGCGGGGGCCGGGGCGGCTGTGGGCCGGGGCGGCGGTGGGGCGCGGGGCGGGGGGGGGGCGGGGGGGGGGCGACAGGGCGGTGGGGCGGCGGGGCGACGGGGCGGCGGGCGGCGGCGGCGGCGGGTCGGAGGAGAAGGGCGCGCGAGGACGAAGTGAGTAACGGGCGGGGGGGGGGGGGTACCCGCCGTTAGGCAAGTGCCCTCTTTGCCGTCAGCCAGCCTTTGCCGTCCGCCTTTTTGCCTCTTTGCCGTCTGCTAGCGGACGGCAAAGAGGTGGGCCATTAAGATTTTTTCAAACGAGCGGGGGGTGGGGGCCACCACACTCTTTGCCGTCTGCCAGCGGACGGCAAAGATTATTTGCCGTCTGCTGGCTTACGGCAAAGAGGTGGCTGATGGCAAAGAGCTTCTTTGCCGTCAGCCTTTTCTTTGCCGTCCGCTTACGTGTAGCTGATGGCAAAGAGCTTCTTTGCCGTCAGCTAGCAGACGACAAAGAGCTGGCAGATGGCAAATTAGCTGATTCCAGTAGTGCACAACCCACCAGGGTGCACCCTCTGGTAGTTATTTGCTCCAATATTTTTTTAAATATTCCATAAAAATTCTTCGTGAAGTTTCAGCTCATTTGGAGTTGTGCAGAATAGGTAGCCTGACGTAGCTTTTTCAGGTCCAGATTTCCAGCTGCCGGAATTCTCCCTCTTGGTGTGTACCTTGCATATTATGAGAGAAAAGGCATTAGAATTACTCCAAAAGCATTATTATGGATAAAAACATCATAAATAACTGTAAGAAAACATGATGCGAAATGGACGTATCAACTCCCCTAAGCTTAGACCTCGCTTGTCCTCAAGTGAAAACCGAAATCGAAAAACATGTCCACATGCTTTGAGAGAGAGGTGTCGATAAAAACAAAATACACATAGAAGCATCATGTTGATTATTATAACAACAACAAAATTGAACATAGGACTTTTATCATACACTTCTCATGAATAAGTAACAGTTCATCACATAATCGAAGTATAAAGCAAAAACTCTATTAGAAACCAACAAACTATGTTCTTAGTCAACTTTGCAACTACAATTCATCATCTTTTCAAGAAGAGTCACGTGTCAGAGCCTTTAGGCAAGTCCACATACTCAACCATCATATACTCTTCTATGATTGCTAACACTCACCGGTTACACATGAGCAAAACGTTTCAACCGGACACATAGAAAGATAGGGGCTTATAATTTCGCCTCCCAACATACTCACCTCAAGGGTGATGTCAACAATAATAACTCATGCTATCTATATTCAACTGGACATATGTGCCTAGATCTTTCCTCACCACATGATGCTTGCCAAAAGAGAAAAATAAAAGGGAATAGAAGGTAAACTTTAACTCTTTGCATAAAAGTAGATACATGAAAGTAAAAGATAGGCCCTTCGCAGAGGGAAGCAGAGTTGCCATGCGCTTATTTGTTTGCATGCTCAATCCCTTAGTGCAAGAGAACTTCACGTTGTATTGCCCCTTAAGATGACAACCTTTATTATGCAGTCTGTCGCTTTTATTCTTTGCCATCCAAGTTCGTACAACGCTCAATTTTCTCTTACCCTAAATGATCTCACATATTTAGAAGCAATTTTTATTGCCTTTTGGCACTGATGGCAACTTACTTGAGGGATCTTGCTCAATCCCTAGGTAGGTATGGTGGACACTTGAAAAAGATTTGGGTTTAAGGGCTTTTGGATGCACAAGTAGTATCTCTACTTAGTGCGGAAGTTTTGGCTAGCAAAGATAGGGGCAAGCACCACATGTTGAAGGATCTATGACAATATGACTTCTATGTGAATATAAGCAAAAATAAATCATTAAGTTTTCTTCCTTGTCCAACGTCAACAATTTTGGCATATAATATTTTGATGAGGGCTCACAATCACAAAAGATTTCTAGGATAGTATATTTATATGTGAATCTTCTCTTCCCTTATTAATTCTTTCATGAGTTGCATCGTTGACTAATGCTATGTTTGTCAATCTCTAATAAAATTTTCTACTTATACTTTTCCTTATGTGGTGCCATCACCTACCATAGGATTAGTATATGATCTATTGATTTGTTTCCTTTCTTTTATTCATTCACTTTTTTTTCTTATTTCTTTTTTATTTGCAACAAGGTAAAGAAAACAAAAACTCAAACTAAACTTTATTATATAGCTTGCACACGATTACAATGATAGATCACTAAGCAAACTCTCGAAAAGAAAGGATCGAACTAAACTTTATTTCATCTAAAGCAAAAAGATCAAACTAAGATACGTAGAAGCAAAAAGATAGTGGGATGATATGATACCGGGGCACCTCCCCCAAGCTTGGCGGAAGCCAAGGGGAGTGCCCATACCCGATACTCAATTCTCCTTTGGTGGTGAAGAAGATGGTGGTGGTGATGTAGCGATCCTATCCTTAAGGATCAAGAGATTCTCCAATCGACGGATGACGCTCCGGAGATAGGTGATATGCTCTTGATGCAAAATATTTTCGCGAGTGAGATACTTATTTTGTATGCGAACTATTTCAATGACACGAAAAGCTTCAATCTCAGTAGTAGTAAGGTGAGTAAGGTAGGGCGTAAGGATATCTTCTTCCTCCTCATCGGCCAGCAGTGCTTGTGCTGCCACCGGGGATGGATCTACGGTAGCTTCCTTGCCCTTGTCTCCCTTGACGACGTCCTTAGGCTCCTCCCTCTTCGTCTCGATCTTCATCAGCCAAGCATCTTCTTCCATGTTGTTGGAGAAGGAGGAAGACATGATGCCTGGCTTGATAAATTTGACCGAAAATAGCAAGAAAAGGGAACAGAGGATTTCTCTGCGGTACGGTGATCAACACGTTCTGGGAGTATATATAGACTTTTTATCTTGGAGGACAAGTATACGGGAGAAAAACGGAGTGCGGGAGGTGCCCCAGGTGGGCACAACCCAACTGGGCGCGCCAGGCTTGTGTCTTGTACCCACCAAGGGACGCTTCCTGATAGTTTCTTTATTTCCAAAATTTTAGAATATTCCAAAACTGACAAAAAATATTTTTGCGGATTTTTCGGAGTCCGTTTACTTACCGTATCACGTACCTCCTTATTTCCATGATTCTGGAGTGTTCCGGGACGACTCTTTTATGTGTTCTTCCGGTTTCAAAGTTTGGATAATATTAGTTTCAACATTAATGGGTGTACCTGAGATATAATGCTTTATTCGTTGCCCATTGACAACCCTCGGGTTAGTACCTTCGGAATTATTTATTTTGATGGCTCCAGACCGGTAAACCTCCTCGATGACATATGGGCCTTCCCATTTCGAGAGGAGCTTTCCTGCAAAGAATCTGAAACGAGGGTTGTGCAAAAGAACGTATTCTCCGACTTTAAACTCACGCTTCTGAATTCTTTTGTCATGCCATCTTTTAACTTTTTCTTTGAACAATTTTGCATTTTCATAAGCTTGGGTTCTCCATTCATCTAATGAGCTTATATCAAATAACCTCTTTTCCCCAGCAAGTTTGAAATCATAATTGAGTTCTTTGACTGCCCAATAAGCTTTATGTTCTAACTCCAGAGGCAAATGACAAGCTTTTCCATAAACCATCTTATAAGGAGACACACCCATAGGATTTTTATATGTTGTTCTATAAGCCCAAAGTGCATCATCTAATTTCTTAGACCAATTCTTCCTGGACCTTTTAACAGTCTTTTGCAAAATTAATTTTATTTCTCTATTGCTAAGTTCAACTTGACCACTAAACTGAGGATGACAGGGTGATGCAATTCTATGGTTAACATCATACTTGGCAAGCATTTTACGAAAAACACCATGAATAAAGTGTGAATCACCATCAGTCATCAAATATCTAGGGACTCCAAACATTGGGAAAATAACTTCCTTAAGCATTTTAATAGAGGTGTTGTGATCAGCAGTACTGGTTGGAACAGCTTCTACCCATTTAGTAACATAATCAACAGCAACCAAAATATGTGTATACCCATTAGAGAAAGGAAAAGGTCCCATGTAATCAAATCCCCAAACATCAAATAGTTCAACAACAAGTGAATAATTCATAGGCATTTCCTGACGCTTACCGATATTACCTATTCTTTGGCATTCATCACAAGGTGAGACATAGTTACGGGCATCCTTGAAGAGAGTAGGCCAATAAAATCCAGACTGCAGTACCTTGTGAGCAGTTCTATCTCTAGCATGATGCCCTCCATAAGCCTCAGAGCATGATGCTCAGGTACACAACGTCTAATAATACCATCTACTCCTTCTTTATAAAGATGTGGGTCATCCCAAAAGTAATGTCTTAAATCATAGAAGAATTTTTTGTTTTGTTGGTATGTAAAGCTAGGTGGTAAATATTTAGCAACAATGTAATTAGCATAATCAGCATACCAAGGAGTACTATTAGCAACATTTATTGCAGCTAACTGCTCATCAGGAAAACTATCATCAATAGGTAGTGGGTCATCAAGCACATTTTCAAGCCTAGACAAGTTATCAGCTACGGGGTTCTCCGCTCCTTCTCTATCAATGATATGTAAATCAAATTCTTGTAACAAGAGAACCCAACGAATAAGTCTAGGTTTAGCATCTTTCTTTTCCATAAGATATTTAATAGCAGCATGGTCTGTGTGAACCATTACTTTAGAATCAACAATGTAAGATCTAAATTTATCACAAGCAAACACTACTGCTAAGAATTCTTTTTCAGTAGTAGGCATAATTCCTTTGAGCACTGTCTAGAGTTTTGCTAGCATAATGAATAACATCCAGTTTCTTGTCAACTCTTTGTTCTAGAACAGCACCAATAGCATAATCACTAGCATCACACATAATTTCAAAAGGCAAGTTTGATACGTCTCCATCGTATCTACTTTTCCAAACACTTTTGCCCTTGTTTTGGACTCTAACTTGCATGATTTGAATGGAACTAACCCGGACTGACGCTGTTTTCAGCAGAATTGCCATGGTGTTATTTTTGTGCAGAAATAAAAGTTCTCGGAATGACCTGGAACTTCACGGAGAATATTTATGGAATTTATAAAAAATACTGGCGAAAGAATCAACGCCAGGGGGCCCATACCCTGTCCACAAGGGTGGGGGGCGCGCCTTCCCCCCTGGGCGAGCCCCCCTGTCTCGTGGGCCCCCTGAGACTCCACCGACCTCAGCTCCAACTCCATATATTCACGTTCGCGGAGAAAAAAAATCAGAGAGAAGGATTCATTGTGTTTTACGATACGGAGCCGCCGCCAAGCCCTAAACTCTCTCGGGAGGGCTGATCTGGAGCCCGTTCGGGGCTCCAGAGAGGGGAATCCGTCGCCGTCGTCATCATCAACCATCCTCCATCACCAATTTCATGATGCTCACCATCGTGCGTGAGTAATTCCATCATAGGCTTGCTGGACGGTGATGGGTTGGATGAGATTTACCATGTAATCGAGTTAGTTTTGTTAGGGTTTGATCCCTAGTATCCACTATGTTCTGAGATTGATTTTGCTATGACTTTGCTATGCTTAATGCTTGTCACTAGGGCCCGAGTGCCATGATTTCAGATCTGAACCTATCATGTTTTCATGAATATATGTGAGTTCTTGATCCTATCTTGCAAGTCTATAGTCACCTATTATGTGTTATGATCCGTTAACCCCGAAGTGACAATAATCGGGATACTTACCGGTGATGACCGTAGTTTGAGGAGTTCATGTATTCACTAAGTGTTAATGCTTTGGTCCGGTACTCTATTAAAAGGAGGCCTTAATATCCCTTAGTTTCCAATAGGACCCCGCTGCCACGGGAGGGTAGGACAAAAGGTGTCATGCAAGTTCTTTTCCATAAGCACGTATGACTATATTCGGAATACATGCCTACATTACATTGATGAATTGGAGCTAGTTCTGTGTCACCCTATGTTATAACTGTTGCATGAGGAATCGCATCCGACATAATCATCCATCACCGATCCAATGCCTACGAGCTTTTCACATATTGCTCTTTGCTTAGTTATTTTACCGTTGCCACTGTTACAATTACCACAAAACTGCTACTGTTACTTTTCTACTGTTACCGTTACTTCCATATTACTTTGCTACTAAATACTTTGCTGCAGATATTAAGTTATCCAGGTGTGGTTGAATTGACAACTCAACTGCTAATACTTGAGAATATTCTTTGGCTCCCCTTGTGTCGAATCAATAAATTTGGGTTGAATACTCTACCCTTGAAAACTGTTGCGATCCCCTATACTTGTGGGGTTATCAAGACTATTTTCTGGCGCCGTTGCCGGGGAGCATAGCTCTATTCTTTGAGTCGCTTGGGATTTATATCTGCTGATCACTATGAGGAACTTGAAAGACGATAAAACCAAGATTTATCCCTCAACTACGAGGGGAGGTAAGGAATTGCCATCTAGCTCTGCACTTGATTCACCTTCTGTTTTGAGTAAACTTGCGACACCTAAACCTGCTTCTGCTATTAATTCTGATATGTCGCATGTTATTGAGGATGCCACTTTTGCTATGTGTGATACTTATGATGAAACTACTTCTATGCTTGATTATACTGTGCCACTAGGTGAATTTCTTGATGAACAACTTGCTAGGGCTAGAGAGAATGAAATTATTGATACTGATAATATTGATGAAAGTGATGATGAAGATTCTCCCCCTAGATATGAATTGCCTGTTGTGCCTGAAGGTTATGTTATGGATGAAGAAACTGCTAGAGACTTTTTAGCTTGCAATGATAGATTTGATCTTAAGAAATTATTAGCTAAGCTGAAAGAAAAGTCTTTGAATGCTACAATGAAATATGACCCTGCTTTTGCTACTTCACCTATCTGTATTTCCGATAAGGATTATGATTTCTCTATCGATCCTGAGATAATTACTTTGGTTGAATCTGATCCTTTTCATGGCTATGAATCTGAAACTGTTGTGGCACATCTTACTAAATTAAATGATATAGCCACCCTATTCTAATGATGAGAAAACTCACTACTACTATATCCTTAAATTATTTCCGTTCTCATTAAAGGGTGATGCTAAGACATGGTTTAATTCTTTTGATCCTGGTTGTGTGCGTAGTCCCCAGGATATGATTTATTACTTCTCTGCTAAATATTTCCCCGCTCATAAGAAACAAGCTGCCTTAAGGGAAATATATAATTTTGTGCAAATTGAAGAAGAGAGTCTCCCACAAGCTTGGGGGAGGCTTCTCCAATTACTTAATGCTTTGTCTGATCATCCTCTTAAGAAAAATGAATACTTGATATCTTTTATAATGGACTAACCGATGCTTCCAGAGACCACCTGGATAGTTGTGTTGGTTGTGTTTTCAGGGAAAGAACTGTTGATCGAGCTGAATTGCTATTGAATAATATGTTGACTAATGAAAATAATCGGACACTTCCTGAACCAAATCCTAAGCCAACTATGAAGAAAAAGGGTATTCTATTTCTCAGTCCTGAAGATATGCAAGAGGCAAAGAAATCTATGAAAGAAAAAGGTATTAAAGCTGATGATGTTAAGAATTTACCTCCTATTGAAGAAATGCATGGTCTTAATTTGCCGCCTGTTGAAGAAATACACGGTCTTGATAACCCGACACAGGTAGTAAAGGTAAATTCTCTCTATAGATATGATGAAGGTGATATTCCTCTTAATAAGTCTGCTAGCCAATGCTTGGATGAGTTTGATAATTTTATGGTTAAACAAGAAAACTTAAATGCTTATGTTGGTAGACAATTGCAACGCAATGCTTATATGAATGTGAAGGAAATATGCCCTAGAGGCAATAATAAAGTTATTAATTATTTCCTTATATCATGATAAATGTTTATTATTCATGCTAGAATTGTATTAACCGGAAACATGATACATGTGTGAATACATAGACAAACAGAGTGTCACTAGTATGCCTCTACTTGACTAGCTCGTTGATCAAAGATGGTTATGTTTCCTAGCCATAGACATGATTTGTCATTTGATTAACGGGATCACATCATTAGGAGAATGATGTGATTGACTTGACCCATTCCGTTAGCTTAGCACTCGATCGTTTAGTATGTTGCTATTGCTTTCTTCATGACTTATACATGTTCCTATGACTATGAGATTATGCAACTCCCGTTTACCGGAGGAACACTTTGTGTGCTACCAAACGTCACAATGTAACTGGGTGATTATAAAGGTGCTCTACAGGTGTCTCCAAAGGTACTTGTTGGGTTGGCGTATTTCGAGATTAGGATTTGTCACTCCAATTGTCGGAGAGGTATCTCTGGGCCCTCTCGGTAATGCACATCACTTAAGCCTTGCAAGCATTGCAACTAATGAGTTAGTTGTGGGATGATGTATTATGGAACGAGTAAAGAGACTTGCCGGTAACGAGATTGAACTAGGTATTGAGATACCGACGATCGAATCTCGGGCAAGTAACATACCGATGACAAAGGGAACAACGTATGTTGTTATGCGGTCTGACCGATAAAGATCTTCGTAGAATATGTGGGAGCCAATATGAGCATCCAGGTTCCGCTATTGGTTATTGAACGGAGACGTGTCTCGGTCATTGGCACATAGTTCTCAAACCCGTAGGGTCCGCACGCTTAAAGTTCGATGACAGTTATATTATGAGTTTATGTGTTTTGATGTACCGAAGGTAGTTCGGAGTCCCGGATGAGATCGGGGACATGACGAGGAGTCTCGAAATGATCGAGACGTAAAGATCGATTTATTGGACGACTATATTCGGACATCGGAAAGGTTCCGAGTGATTCGGGTATTTTTCGGAGTACCGGGGAGTTACGGGAATACGGGAAAGAAGTATTGGGCCTTAATGGGCCTTAGTGGGAAGGAGAGGCAGCAGCCAGGAGGTGGCGCGCCCCCCTCCCAAGCCCAGTCCGAATTGGACAAGGGGTTTGGGGCGCGGCACCCCTCTCCCTTCCTTCTCTTCTTCCCCCCTTTCCCCCCTTCTCCTAGTTGGACTAGGAAAGGAGGAAACCTACTCCAACTAGGAGTAGGAATCCTACTCCCTTGGCGCGCCCCTCCTAGGGCCGGCCTCCTCCTCCCTTGCTCCTTTATATACGGGGGCAGGGGGCACCCCAGAGACACAACAATTGATCGTTTGATCTTTTAGCCATGTGTGGTGCCCCCCTCCACCATAGTCCACCTCGATAATACTGTAGCGGTGCTTACGCGAAGCCCTGCGTCGGTAGAACATCATCATCGTCACCACGCCGTCGTGCTGACGAAACTCTCCCTGAACACTCGGCTGGATGGGAGTTCGAGGGACGTCATCGGGCTGAACGTGTGCTGAACTCGGAGGTGCCGTGCGTTTGGTACTTGATCGGTCGGATCATGAAGACGTACAACTACATCAACCGCGTTGTGCTAACGCTTCCGCTTTCGGTCTACGAGGGTACGTGGACAACACTCTCCCCTCTCGTTGCTATGCATCACCATGATCTTGCGTGTGCGTCGGAATTTTTTGAAATTACTACGTTCCCCAATAGTGGCATCCGAGCCTGATTTTATGCGTAGAAGTTATATGCACGAGTAGAACACAAGTGAGTTGTGGGCAATATAAGTCATACTGCTTACCAGCATGTCACACTTTGGTTCGGTGGTATTGTTGGATGAAGCGGCCCGGACCGACATTACGCGTACGCTTACGCGAGACTGGTTTTACCGCCGTGCTATGCACACAGGTGACTAGCGGGTGTCAGTTTCTCCAACTTTAGTTGAACTGAGTGTGGCTACGCCCGGTCCTTGCGAAGGTTAAAAAAACACCAACTTGACAAACTATCGTTGTGGTTTTGATGCGTAGGTAAGAACGGTTCTTGCTCAGCCCGTAGCAGCCACGTAAAACTTGCAACAACAAAGTAGAGGACGTCTAACTTGTTTTTGCAGGGCATGTTGTGATGTGATATGGTCAAGACATGATGCTATATTTTGTTGTATGAGATGATCATGTTTTGTTGAAGTTATCGGCAAATGGCAGAAACCTTATGGTTGTCTCTTTATTGCATAAGATGCAAGTGCCAAATAATTGCTTTACTTTATCGCTATGCGATAGCAATAGTTGCAAGAGCAATAGTTGGCGAGCCGACCATGTGACGACACATTGATATAGATCAAGATGATGGAGATCATGTTGTCATGCCGGTGACGATCGAGATTGTAAGTGCATCTAGTGCCCCTTAGTGATTTTGGTGTATTGAAGACTTATAGGTTAAGGGACTAATGTGTTTATGAGTGTACACAGGTCTATAAGTCTATGAGGAGTTTGATATTTACAGAGAAAGTCGACCCCTAAAAATGAAGTTCTTCGACTGAAGACTTTGGATTTCTGAAGACTTTCTGAAGACTTTGAAAGTGAAGAAATTGGTGTGACCTTGAAGACTTGGTATTCATTTGAGGAACATGAAGCGTGAAGACTTTTGTTTTCGTAGTTTCATTTTCTCTTTCTTGAGTCATAGGACACACCGTACTGTTAAAGGGGGTCGAGGAAATACTAAGGAAAAATTTCCATGTGATGCTCAACTCAAAATCCTACACCTACCAATCCCTTCGAGTGAAGCCATTGGAAATCTCATACAGTTCGGTCATATTCTTCAGTGACAGAGACGAAGTTCTTCTGGTCTCTGAGGAATTTGTTCTGACTAAGGAGTTAGGAATTCGCCAGTGTGGATTGCCTACACAGTGAGGAACATGATAGCCCTGAGGAATTTGAACCTCAAATTTCCGACCGTTGCTGTGCTATGCGCCAGCTGTCCCAAAATATCTACCCACCTAACGGTCATATCATTGAAGAGCATTTATGTCTTATCATGCGAGCTGCTCCCTAGGCTATAAATGGACGCCCCCTACAACCACTAGCTGGTTGGCTGCTCCGAGAGAAACTGACACTTGTCATTTGAGAGCATCCCATCCCCCGAGGACTTTGAGCGAAAATCATCAAGTGAGGAAAAAACCCAAACCCAAACACCTACAAACCCAAAGTGATTGAGCATCACTGAAGAGATTGATCCTGCGTGGATCCGACGCTTGTTACCTTTGAAGACTGTGCTTCTTCCAGACGGTTAGGCGTCATGGTCTAGAGCATCCAAGAGGAAATTGTGGATCGTCGAGTGACCGAGTTTGTGAAGGTTCAGAAGTCACCTGAAGACTTACCACGAGTGATTGGACGAGGTCTGTGTGACCTTAGTTCAAGAAGAATACGGTGAGGACTGTGTGTCCGGGACTGGGTGTCCTCAGGTTTAAATACCTAGCCGCTCCAACCAGACGTACAACTGAGACAGCAGTTGGAACTGGTCTACCAAATCATTATCTTCACCAAGCCAACTGGTTCTATTTCCTCAACTCTTTCATTTCCTCATTCCTGTGTTGTGCAATTGTTCATATCTGTGTTTGAAGACTTTGACTGAAGACTTTCTCAATTTCCTCAGTTCAATTTCCTCAGTCTGTTTGTCTTCATCCTGTGTTATCCTGTGTTTACGCTTTCTGTACTCTGTGCTTGTTTTCATTTCATCATGATGACTATGCTTGTGTTCTGCTATGCATACTTTTGAGTACTTATTCCGCTGCAAGTAGTTCTTCGCTAAGGAATTTCCTCACCCACAAATTCCTCGGTGAAGAATTTATAAAAATCGCCTATTCACCCCCCTCTAGTCAATATAACACACTTTCAATTGGTATCAGAGCAAGGTACTCCCTTGTTCTGTGTGATTTTGGTTTAACCGCCTGGAGTTTTAGTTATGTCGACCACAGGTATGAAGAAAGTGACATGTCCCATCTTTGACGGTCATGATTATCCCAAGTGGAAGGCCATGATGAAGAATCGCCTCATGGCAATGAACAGCAAACTGTGGACCGTCACTGAGATTGGTCTTACCGATCTGTGCAAGACGGCGGAAGCTGATGACATTCGCAAGTACACTCTTCTCAACCTCACGGCGAAGGGCGTCATCTGCTCCTGTCTGTCTCAAAATCAGTTCAGGAACGTTATGCATCTCGATCATGCGAAGCTTATTTGGGACTGTCTCTCTGATGTCTATGAAGGTCATCGAACCCGTCATGATCCTTGGTTTGAGGACTTCAAGGAATCTCTCAAATCAATGACATTCGAACCAGAATCATCATCCTCCTCACCATGCCTTATGGCAGATGGTGAAAAGGTAACTGAATGCTATCTGTCTGAATCTAGTGATGATGAATCTGATGATGAATTAGGACCCAGTTATGTCAAGCTTGTTTCCCTTGCCGCTAAACAACAAAGAGCTTTGGAAAAGGTTCAAAACATGCTTAGTAAGAGCGATGATATGTTGGGTGAAGAAATGGATCAGTCAAAAGCTTTGGCTGAAAGTCTTCAGAGACTTCATACTAAGTATGACACCCTTCAAGATCAACATAACACTCTCTTATCTGATCATGAGAAGCTTTCTTATGAATTTCTTCAAAGAAAGCAAGATCTTGAGAAGCTAAGAGTGAGTTATGAAGATCTTCAGAAGGAGCGCGATTCATTACTTGCTCAACAAATCAGCACTGCTCAGGAAGAATTTGTTCCTCCATGTTTGAAATGCATTGAACGTGAATCTGCTAATTCTTCACCTGAATGTTCAAATGCTTCTAATGCTACAAATTCCTCAACTGTCTCTGCTATCATTAATTCCTCATCTGAGGACATTGCTAGTATCACTAACGATGCAGGGCTGAAGGAATTGTACATGACAGGCATGTACAAAAGCCTCAAAGGGCATCAGACTCTTTGTGATGTGCTTAAAAAGCAGATCCTCAACAGGAACCCTAGGAAAGAGGGTATTGCCTTTGAGAGGAAACTCAATGCTGATGGTACATATTGGAAGCCTGAGCAGTATCCCAAAACCTCATGGGTTGCTGCAAAGGGACCTCCAGTTGATCCATCTAACTTATCTGGCTTTACATGTGCATGTCCTCATTCTTCTGATGAGTCATTTGACTCCAACTATAAACTGTTCAAAAATCAGAATGGTGAAGTATTTGCTAGATATGTTGGCACCAACTGCAGGAACGGTTCTCCTATGAAGAAAATCTGGGTTCCCAAAAGATGCCTTGAAAGTCTTCAGGTGAATGTCCTCATGACACCACCTGTGAGGAATAGGAACCCCATATCAAATTCTTCATACGGACCAAATTCCTCACATGGATCAAATTCCTCAAGAGGATCAAAGTCCTCATATGAACATCATCGTGCTAACAACTCTGTTTCGCAGGGAGGAGCCAAGGGCTATGAATATGAGCATTATTCTTCTAATCATTATGTTCATAAGTCCTCGAAGAATTTCTCTGCTTATTCATATGCTTACCCTAACTTCTCTTATGTGAAACGAAATGGATTGGCTTCTATGCCACCTTTCTCATATGGAGCTCGCAGAGTGATGAACTCTTTGCCACCCCTTCAGATGTGGGTGGTGAAGAAAAAGAACTAAGCTCTTCTGCAGGGTCAGGTCTCCAGACGTACTTGAACGTCTGAAGAATTTGCTGGAGACCTGAAGTTGCCTGAAAGGACGCAGGCTAATCATGAAGAAATGAACTTTCATTTCTCACGTCCTCATACTGCTTTATCTGTTCTATTGCTTGATGAAATTGATCTGATGAATTGATGTCATATTCTTCACTGATGAAGTATATGAAGTTCGTAAGCTGCACTAATTCATCTGCAGGATGATCAACCCAAAGCCACTGAGTGGGTCCTCGATAGTGGATGTACAAATCACATGACTGGTGACAAGAATCTATTGATTGATGCTCCCTTATCACCATCGCATCTGAAGCATATCATCTTCGCTGACAAAGGCAAAAGTCAGGTATTGGGTCTAGGTAAGGTTGCGATCACAAAGGATCGACACATGGACAAAGTCATGCTTGTCGAGTCCTTAGGATACAACCTCATGTCTGTCTCAATGCTTTGTGATCTTGATATGGTAGTTGTCTTTGGCAAGTATCGTTGTGTTGTGGTTATGGAAGCTGACAATTCCAAAGTCTTCGAAGGCTTTAGGAGAGGAGACTTGTATATTGTTGATTTCTCTACAGGACCGCAACCAGCCGTGTGCCTACTTGCAAAAGCTTCAGAAGGATGGCTATGGCATCGACGACTTGGTCATGCAGGCATGAGGAATTTGCACACGCTTGCGAAGAAGAAGCATGTCATTGGCATTGAGAATGTCAAATTCCTCAAGGATCACCTATGTGGAGCTTGTGAAGCTGGAAAGATGACCAAGGCTAAGCATCCAGCGAAGACTATCATGACCACTACTCGACCATTCGAATTGCTTCACATGGACCTCTTTGGTCCTAACCATTACTCAGCTGTCACAAATGACGCATCTCTCTATGGGCTTGTTATTGTTGATGATTACTCTCGTTACACATGGGTACACATTGTTACTTACAAACATGAAGTGCAGGAAGTCTTCAAACGATTTTCCTCAAGGGCTTCAACCAACTTTGGTGTGAAGATCAAGCACATCAGAAGTGACAATGGAACTAAGTTCAAGAATTCTGGTCTTGATGACTATCTTGATGAACTTGGTATTACTCATGAGTTATCTGCTCCTTACACTCCTCAGCAAAATGGCGTCGTGGAGCGCAAGAACAGAACTCTTGTTGAGATGGCTCGCACTATGCTTGATGAGTACAAGACGCCTCATCACTTCTGGATTGAGGCAATTTATACTGCGTGCCACATCATCAACAGGGTATATCTTCACAAATTCTTCAAGAAGACTGCCTATGAACTCCTCACTGACAAGAAACCCAATGTGAGTTATTTCAAAGTCTTCGGTGCTAAATGTTGGATTAGAGATCCTCATCACAATGCTAAATTTGCACCGAAAGCACATGAAGGTTTTATGCTTGGTTACGGAAAGGACTCGCACACCTACAGAGTCTTCAACACCGTTCTTCACAAGGTTGTTGAAACTGTAGATGTGCGGTTCGATGAAACTAATGGCTCGCAAAGAGAGCACCTACCCTCTGTGATAGATGAACCAGCACCTGAGGAAACTATCAAGTTCAAGGCTACTGAGGATGTCATTCCTACCGAAGAATCTGCTGAAGAATTCATTCCAGAACGTGAAGAACGTCGAGCTAATGCACCTGAAGAAATTGCTGAAGAAAATGGTGCTGAAGAAAATGCTGATCAAATTCCTCGACGACAACCTACTCATCCTCGCGTTGCAAAAGAAGTGCAAGTTGAGAAGATCATCGATGACATTGAAGCACCAGGTCCTCTCACACGCTCAAAAGCTTCACATTTATCTAACTTTTGTGGGCACTATGCTTTTGTCTCTATCTCAGAGCCCACTAAGGTAGATGAAGCATTTCTGGAGCCTGAGTGGATTCAGGCCATGCAAGAAGAATTACATCAGTTCGAGCTCAACAACGTTTGGGAACTGGTCAATCGTCCAGATCCTCGCAAACACAATATCATTGGCACAAAGTGGATCTACCGCAACAAGCAAGATGAAAATGGCCTTGTGGTGAGGAATAAGGCACGGCTAGTAGCTCAAGGCTACACACAGGTTGAAGGAATTGATTTCGATGAAACTTTTGCACCTGTTGCTAGACTTGAAGCTATTCGCATATTACTTGCTTATGCTAACCATCATGATATCACTTTATATCAAATGGATGTGAAAAGTGCATTCCTCAATGGTAAGCTTGAGGAAGAAGTATATGTTGCTCAACCCCCAGGTTTTGAAGATCCTAAGCATCCTGACAAAGTCTTCAGACTAAATAAGGCCCTCTATGGCCTCAAGCAGGCCCCTCGGGCGTGGTATGATACTTTGAAGGAATTCCTCATGAAGAAAGGCTTCAAACCCGGTTCACTCGACCCTACTCTTTTCACTAAATCATATGATGATGAATTGTTTGTATGCCAAATATATGTTGATGATATCATCTTTGGCTGTACTGACCAACGTTATAGTGATGAATTTGCCTATATGATGAGTGAAGAATATCAAATGTCTATGATGGGAGAGTTGAAATTCTTCTTAGGTCTTCAAATTCGTCAACAGCGCAATGGCATATTCATATCTCAGGAGAAATACCTCAAGGATGTACTGAGGAAATTCGGCATGCAAGATTGCAAAGGCGTCAAAATTCCTATGCCCACAAATGGCCATCTGTGCACTGATGAAAATGGTATTGACTTCGATCAAAAGGTATACCGCTCCATGATTGGTTCTTTATTGTACTTATGTGCATCTAGGCCAGATATTATGCTTAGTGTTTGCATGTGTGCCCGATTTCAAGCTACACCGAAGGAATCACACCATAAGGCTGTGAAGCATATTCTTCGATATCTAGCTCACACACCAACACTAGGATTATGGTACCCCAAGGGCTCGGCTTTTGATCTCGTTGGATATTCTGACTCTGACTATGCTGGTGATCGTGTGGATCGCAAGTCAACATCTGGTACATGTCATTTCCTCGGACGATCTTTGGTCTGTTGGTCCTCGAAGAAACAGAACTGCGTATCACTGTCTACTGCTGAAGCTGAGTACATTGCTGCTGGTTCTTGCTGTGCTCAATTGCTGTGGATGAAGCAAACTCTCAAGGACTACGGCGTCAACGTGAAGAATGTGCCTCTCTTCTGTGACAATGAGAGTGCCATCAAGATTGCTCACAACCCAGTTCAGCACTCGAAGACAAAGCACATTCAGATTCGTCATCATTTTCTTTGCGATCATGTGTTGAAGGGCGACATTTCTATTGAGCATGTGAAGACTGAAGAACAGCTAGCCGATATCTTCACAAAGCCCTTGGATGAGAAGAGATTTAGCAAGTTGCGGTGTGAGCTAAATATCTTAGAATCTTCGAATGTTCTTTGAAAAGGACACTAATCCTAAGACTTATGCAAAATTGATGACTTAGATGTGCAACACATGAAGAAACGTTTTTCTTCAATCAATGAAGAATAACACTCTAAGTGTGAAGAAATTAATGAAGAATTTGATTCTCAGAACCCTACGACAATTGTACGCGGTGTCTGAAATCATCATTCTTATACGGTGGGTCACGCCACCACAAAAGTTGAAAATCTTCAATTTGAGTTTTTCCTCAGTTTTGAAATTCCTCAGTTGTTCATATTCTTCAACTTTGCAAATCTTCACTGTTTCCGTCATTTCTCTTCATTGGCTATATATATATATGAGTTTATGTCCTCTACAGCATTCACTTATGGCTAATTCTTCAAGTTAGTTTTTCTGCTAAGTGAATGTGATCGGACCCTTCCCCCTCTATGCTATACTCAACCCAATCTATTCACAAATTCTTCATGTGCGTTCTATTTGAAACACATTCAAAATCTTCACTGCGTCCTTGTCAGCTGAAGAATTTGTGAACGGAACTTTTAACTTATCTTATCCAAATTTTCGGCTTTGCCGCTCAAACCGTTCTGCTTCCCATGATATACTTATCTATTCACCCACGATCTAACACGATCTCCACTTCTCAGTACGTGGGTGACACATGTCATGCGAATGAGAAGGGTCAGGGGCACGTTCGTCCAATTTCTTTGGGCGAACCATTTTTCACCGTGGCTATAAATACCCCCTCTCCCCTTCCTCACTTCTTTTACTCCGCTCGACCTCTCTCCAAGCTCGAGCTTCTCAAACCCTAGCGCCGCCGCTACATCATCGTCACCGGTGAGGAAGAGCTTCACTGCCTCGACCTCGTCGCCGCCGTACTCACGCCGGCCGCGGAAATCTTCACTCCGCCGCCGCCGTAGCCGTCTTCCTCCGCCAAGTTAGGGCGTGGAAGATCTGCACAGACGAGCTTCACTTCTCCACATCCCAGTTCGTCATGTTCTTCATTCAGGGTAATTAAAAGTTACTTTTACTGCCCACTTTGATTCAAATGTTTACTAGAAAATCTTCAAAGGTGTTTTTCTTCAAATCCTCACACACTAAACACCTCACATGTCATCTTCTCTTGATTCGTTTCTCTAAGCATCACTTTTCTTCAAGATTCCTCAATTATGTGGATCTTCGATCTATACAACTCTGGAACCTAAGACAAAGAACGCTTAGTGAAATTCTTCAAGACTCATCTGGTCAAATTCCTCAAACTTGTTCTTATTGAAAAACCTTCTGAGAACGCGGATGACCTCTCCAAATTCCTCGCAACTATACTCTGTTCACAGGTACTCATGTCCGCTGCTGAATCACTAGGTTCTCATCAACTTAACTCATTTGCAACGTTCCTTGAAGAAAAGTTGCATACTTCTTCAGAGAGTTCAATTGTTCAAATTCCTCAACTAAAGAAAATGGCTAATGAAAAGAGACCACAGAAAGGAGGAAAGAGGCCTGAGGTCAATACTGCCTTTGAAATCCCTGAGGACATTTATGCTGGGTACTGCACACCCCCTGAGGAAGATAAAAATCAGCGCAAGGTGCGCATTCAGAGGATAGAAAGGAGATGGGCAAAAGAGTGGAGGGAGTACAAGTATGTGACTCCAAAATACATGAAGAAATTCGCTGTTACTCCTCCATGCTCAAGATCTCCATTGGCACCTGGCCAAGAGGCAGATCCCACTAGCATCAAGCGCGGTGAGGATTTTCCTGAAGAATGGGCCAAGCGCCAGGCCAAGTTGGCCAAACAGGCAAAAGATGCAGTGAGGAAATTCAACGAAGATTCCACTACTGCTGCTGCGGAGGCCTCTGTAAGGCCGAAGAAATCCATGGCAAAGAAGCCTGCGCACAAGCCAAGTGCCTCTTCTTCAATGCCCTCACAGCCAATTTCCTCAGCTAAGCCCTCACAGCCAATTTCCTCAGCTAAGCCCTCACGGCCAATTCCTCAAGCCGCTCCTGCTCCTCCAAAGTCCTCAGCTGCTCCGACAAAATCCTCAGCACCTGTGCATCTTGCCACGTGCCAAAGGACTACAGGCATCTCCATTGCCTCAGGAGCTTCAGCTAGTTCCTCAGCTGCACCATATTCTTCAACAGGACCCTCTCTGCTGAAGACTAAGACCACTGCAGTCCTCAGAAGAAGCAGGTCGCCTTCCAAGTACTGTCTGAAGATGATGAAGCTGATGATGAAGAACTTGCTAAGATCATCAGAGACAGGCAAGTCAGGGCCGCTAGAGCCAAGGGCACAGAAGTGCCACTGCTTTTGGATCCAAAGCTGATCCTCGACTATATTGATCTCTGGCACAAGGACCCAAACACTCCTATGCCTGATTTCAAGTTGACACCTGGCCAAAGTCACATGCTGACCCATTTCATCAGTGAAGAAAAATGGAAATATGAGAAGGCCAGGCAACTCAAGAAAGCACAGTACAGGAAGGAGAAGTTTCTGAAGAACAACGTTGTCTCTATGACAACTGATGAACTCGTAAAGCTCCAGTCTGGAATCAAAGTCCTCAGTGATGATTTCAATGCTTACTATGCTGATTGGAAAGGAGCCAAGGTCAGGTTCGTCAATCTGACGAAGACACTCACTTCAAGTGCCGCTGCCCCTGTGCATATTGAAGTCACTCCGGCTGAAGCATCTGCTCAGCAAACTGAAGAACATGCCAGCACCGCTGATGACAATCAGGCTGCTGAAGATAATGTGAGTTCCAGGGCTGATGACTGCATTCCAGCCGCTGATGAAATTCCCAGGGCACCCACTTGTGGTGCGCGTGAAGAAAATGAAGAGGTCAGGGCAACTGTATCAGTTGTGCCTGAAGAAAGTGCACCAAATTCCTCTCCTCCACCTGCGCCTACTCCAACTCCAATCCTTCCATCTGCATCAGATGTGAAGAAGACCAAGGCTGCAGAGCGTGCAGCAGTGAAGAAAAGGAAAGCATCAACTTCTTCAGATTCTTCTGCTCCGAAGAAAATGAAGCCTATGACCAGCTCTTTTGCAAACCCGATTGATGCTGTTCCAATCTCAACCATGCCATCAAAGGACCTTGTTCCTTTTGATGAAGAATATGTGATCCCTAGCGGATCTGATGAAGAAACTCCTTCTGCTGCTACGTCAGAGCAGATGGATGAAGAAATTGAAGTGGATGAAATCCCTTAAACCCCAGTTGTTTCCTCGCCTGTGCCTCAGTTTACTGCTGAAGAGGCCGGCGTTGAAGAAATTGAAGATGAAGATGTGGACATTGGCTGTAGCACACCTATGATGAATGATGACTTTTGGGAAAGTCAGCACCCCAATTCTCCACTCTTCACTCCACTGCAGCAAATTCCTCAATCCCTAGTCACTACAGTTCAAATGGGATCTGATGAAGCTCATGAAGACATTCCAGCCGCTAGTGCTGAAGAAACTAAAAATGAAGAATTCAAGAATCAGGCTGCCACTGAAGAGGAACCAGAAATTCCTCAGCCTGAAGAACCTGAGATTGCGATTCCTGAGGTTGTGATGCAACTCACTGACACTCCTCTGCCCAAACCAAAGGATCCATTCTCCAGGAAGCAAAAATTCAAGACTGATGCCTTCTTTGGCGAGCATGTATTCTTCACTGATTACAACCCTTATGACTCTGCTCGCATAAGGAAGAGGCGTTTCTGGACCGCCAGCCAGGCAAATTTCTATTCCTCAGTGTTGTTCAACAAAGACAAAGTCTTCGATCATGAGCACATTCCTCACGTGGACATGGAATCTCTGCCGTGCTTCGAGCCAGTCCTCATTGTTCTTCACGACGCTGGACTGTTAAATTTCTACATTGACATCTGTGATTGGAATGAAGAACTTATTCTTCAATTCTATGCAACGCTGCACATCACCGGAAATTCTGAAGATGTGAATTCATGGGTGCTGGACTGGATGTCTGAAAACACTCACTACAAGGCACCATCTACTGAATTGCTCCGTCCCTTACCTCTCAGTCCGCCCCTTAAAGGTGCTTGTTGCGTCTACAATGAACCCGAGCTAACGGATCACTACATGCAAGTGCTGATGAAGCCTTTGAAGCCAGGTCAGACCTCAAGAACAAAATTCCTTGTGAAGGAATTGTTGTATGTGCCTCGGACTGTCTATCGCATTCTGACAAAGACATTGAGTCCAATCAAGGGCCACGACTCAAATGAAGAAGAAGTCGTTGGCATCATGAAGAATCTGCTTTTCAATATCATTCATGGCATTCCCATCAACTTCCATGATTTCTTCATGAGGAATCTGGCTAATGTCGCCATGTCACCATTTGAGTTGAAGCCTTATGCACCTTGGATTATGAGATTCATCAGGACAAGGTCTTCACTCAACTATAAAGCTGATACACTGAACCATTGCAGCTACTTGCCCCCAATTGAAGTCCTCAAACGGACATTTTCCTCAGCTGATGAAAAGGGCAAGGCTACTGCTGTAATTGATGAAGGCATTCGTCCATTGGATGGACAATTTCGCAAGGCTGCATCCTACTCCACCAATGATGACTCTGCCACCCATGAATCTGTCGCCAACGCACCCAAGCAAAATCCTCAAGGCACAGCACCCAGGGTGATGACTGACCGTGAGCTTCTCCTCAGTCTTCACCAGAAGGTTGATCGCAATCATAAATGGGTCAAGCGTCAGTTTGGTTCAATTCTTCACAACATGACTGCTACCCACAATGCAGTGAAGAAAAACCACTACTACCTTCATGAAATCCTCAACCACACCTGGGCTGTTCTGTCTCAAGTCTATAGTGAAGAAGATCTGAAGACAATGGGTCTCAAGGACGATCTTGACTGGGCTGCACCTCCTCCGAAGAAGTACAAGAAGGTCAAGGTTCCTTCCTTGGTGGCCAGCTCATATTCTTCATCACGTGACACTGATGAACATGAAAATTTGGACGACACTGCGGCAGGCCCTACTCCAATGACCGACCCCAACAACGCTGACGCTCCTTCATCACCTTGATATTCTTCAGGGGCATTAGTCCTCATTTTCAACCCTTTTGGTCATTTGATGACAAAGGGGGAGAAATTTGAGTTAGTCTTCAAGCGGGTCTATCTTAAATGGGCGTTTTTTTAAGTTGCAACTCTCGTTCTTTTGAAGACTTTGCTGGATCGAGTTGTAAACTTAAACTCTATGGTGACCTGATACTTTTGCTATTTCTTCTGCATTCCTCGTTAATGTTATTGCATGCATGCTGAATTACATCAGTCACCATATTTCATCATGCATTTCAAATTCTTCATATATTATGTCAAATGCGTGTATGAATTACAAGATATAGGGGGAGATCTCCATGATTCAACTCTTCAAGTGTGCATTGCTTCAAAAGCAAATTCCTCACTATGCACATCTTAAGGGGGAGTTCTTCTATATCTTGCAATCAAATTCCTCAATATCAGTATTTACACTTCATATGTTTATCCCCGTTGAAAACTTAACCTATATTGTCATCAATCACCAAAAAGGGGGAGATTGTAAGTGCATCTAGTGCCCCTTAGTGATTTTGGTGTATTGAAGACTTATAGGTTAAGGGACTAATGTGTTTATGAGTGTACACAGGTCTATAAGTCTATGAGGAGTTTGATATTTACAGAGAAAGTCGACCCCTAAAAATGAAGTTCTTTGACTGAAGACTTTGGATTTCTGAAGACTTTCTGAAGACTTTGAAAGTGAAGAAATTGGTGTGACCTTGAAGACTTGGTATTCATTTGAGGAACATGAAGCGTGAAGATTTTTGTTTTCATAGTTTCATTTTCTCTTTCTTGAGTCATAGGAAACACCGTACTGTTAAAGGGGGTCGAGGAAATACTAAGGAAAAATTTCCATGTGATGCTCAACTCAAAATCCTACACCTACCAATCCCTTCGAGTGAAGCCATTGGAAATCTCATACAGTTCAGTCATATTCTTCAGTGACAGAGACGAAGTTCTTCTGGTCTCTGAGGAATTTGTTCTGACTGAGGAGTTAGGAATTCGCCAGTGCGGATTGCCTACACAGTGAGGAACATGATAGCCCTGAGGAATTTGAACCTCAAATTTCCGACCGTTGCTGTGCTATGCGCCAGCTGTCCCAAAATATCTACCCACCTAACGGTCATATCATTGAAGGGCATTTATGTCTTATCATGCGGGCTGCTCCCTAGGCTATAAATAGACGCCCCTACAACCACTAGCTGGTTGGCTGCTCCGAGAGAAACTGACACTTGTCATTTGAGAGCATCCCGTCCCCCGAGGGCTTTGAGCGAAAATCATCAAGTGAGGAAAAAACCCAAACCCAAACACCTACAAACCCAAAGTGATTGAGCATCACTGAAGAGATTGATCCTGCGTGGATCCGACGCTTTTTACCTTTGAAGACTGTGCTTCTTCCAGACGGTTAGGCGTCATGGTCTAGAGCACCCAAGAGGAAATTGTGGATCGCCGAGTGACCGAGTTTGTGAAGGTTCGGAAGTCACATGAAGACTTACCACGAGTGATTGGACAAGGTCTGTGTGACCTTAGTTCAAGGAGAATACGGTGAGGACTGTGTGTCCGGGACTGGGTGTCCTCAGGTTTAAATACCTAGCCGCTCCAACCAGACGTACAACTGAGACAGCAGTTGGAACTAGTCTACCAAATCATTGTCTTCACCAAGCCAACTGGTTCTATTTCCTCAACTCTTTCATTTCCTCATTCCTGTGTTGTGCAATTGTTCATATCTGTGTTTGAAGACTTTGACTGAAGACGTTCTCAATTTCCTCAGTTCAATTTCCTCAGTCTGTTTGTCTTCATCCTGTGTTATCCTGTGTTTACGCTTTCTGTACTCTGTGCTTGTTTTCATTTCATCATGATGACTATGCTTGTGTTCTGCTATGCATACTTTTGAGTACTTATTCCGCTGCAAGTAGTTCTTCGCTAAGGAATTTCCTCACCCACAAATTCGTCAGTGAAGAATTTATAAAAATCGCCTATTCACCCCCCTCTAGTCGATATAACGCACTTTCAGAGATCATGACGATGCTTTGGAGATGGAGATCAAAGGCACAAGATGATAATGGCCATATCATGTCACATATTATGATTGCATGTGATGTTATCTTTTATACATCTTATTTTGCTTAGTTCGGCGGTAGCTTTATAAGATGATCTCTCACTAAATTATCAAGTTATAAGTGTTCTCCCTGAGTATGCACCGTTGCGAAAGTTCTTCGTGCTGAAACACCACGTGATGATCGGGTGTGATAGGCTCTACGTTCAAATACAACGGGTGCAAAACAGTTGCACACGCGAAATACTCAGGTTAAACTTGACGAGTCTAGCATATAATAGATATGGCCTCGGAACACTGAGACCGAAAGGTCGAGCGTGAATCATATAGTAGATATGATCAACATTGTGATGTTCACCATTGAAACTACTCCATCTCACGTGATGATCGGACATGGTTTAGTTGATTTGGATCACGTGATCACTTAGAGGATTAGAGGGATGTCTATCTAAGTGGGAGTTCTTAAGTAATATGATTAATTGAACTTTAATTTATCATGAACTTAGTCCTGGTAGTATTAGCATATCTATGTTGTAGATTAATAGCTCGCGTTGTTGCTTCCCTATGTTTTATATATGTTCCTAGAGAAAACTAAGTTGAAAGATGATAGTAGCAATGATGCGGACTGGGTCCGTGATCTGAAGTTTATCCTCATTGCTGCATAGAAGAATTATGTCCTTGATGCACCGCTAGGTGACAGACCTATTGCAGGAGCAGATGCAGACGTTATGAACGTTTGGCTAGCTCAATATGATGACTACTTGATAGTTTAGTGCACCATGCTTAACGGCTTAGAATCGGGACTTCAAAGACGTTTTGAACGTCATGGACCATATGAGATGTTCCAGGAGTTGAAGTTAATATTTCAAGCAAATACCCGAGTTGAGAGATATGAAGTCTCCAACAAGTTCTACAGCTAAAAGATGGAGGAGAATAGCTCAAGCAGTGAGCATGTGCTCAGATTGTCCGGGTACTACAATCGCTTGAATAAAGTGGGAGTTAATCTTTCAGATAAGATAGTGATTGACAGAATTCTCTAGTCACCATCACCAAGTTAGTAGAACTTCGTGATGAACTATAATATGCAAGGGATAACAGAAACAATTCCCAAGCTCTTCGTGATGCTGAAATCAACGAAGGTAGAAATCAAGAAAAACATCAAGTGTTGATGGTTGACGAGACGACTAGTTTCAAGAAAAGGGCAAAGGGAAGAAGGGGAACTTCAAGAAGAACAGCAAGCAAGTTGCTGCTCAAGTGAAGAAGCCCAAGTCTGGTCCTAAGCCTGAGACTAAGTGCTTCTACTGCAAAGGGCTGGTCACTGGAAGCGGAACTACCCCAAGTATTTGGTGGATAAGAAGGATGGCAAAGTGAACAAAGGTATATTGGATATACATGTTATTGATGTGTACTTTACTAGTGTTTATAGCAACCCCTCGGCATTTGATACTGGTTCAGTTGCTAAGAGTAGTAACTCGAAACGGGAGTTGCAGAATAAACAAAAACTAGTAAAAGGCGAGGTGACGATGTGTGTTGGAAGTAGTTCCAAGATTGATATGATCATCATCGCACACTCCCTATACTTTCGGGATTAGTGTTGAAACTAAGTAAGTGTTATTGGTGTTTGCGTTGAGCATGAATATGATTTGATCATGTTTATTGCAATACGGTTATTCATTTAAATTAGAGAATAATTGTTGTTCTGTTTACATGAATAAAACCTTCTATGGTCATACACCCAATAAAATGGTTTGTTGGATCTCGATCGTAGTGATACACATATTCATAATAATGAAGCGAAAAGATGCAAAGTTAATAATGATAGTGCAACTTATTTGTGGCACTGCCGTTTAGGTCATATTGGTGTAAAGCGCATGAAGAAACGCCATGCTGATGGGATTTTGGAATCACTTGATTATGAATCACTTGATGCTTGCGAACCATGCCTCTTGGGCAAGATGACTAAAACGCCGTTCTCTGGAACAATGGAGCAAGAAACATATTTGTTGGAAATCATACATACTGATGTATGTGGTCCGATAAATATTAAGGCTTCCGGTGGGTATCATTATTTTCTGACATTCACAGATGATTTGAGCAGATATGGGTATATCTACTTGATGAAACATAAGTCTGAAACATTTGAAAAGTTCAAAGAATTTCAGAGTGAAGTGGAGAATCATCGTAACAAAAATAAAAGTTTCTACGATATGATCGCAGAGGTAAAATATTTGAGTTACGAGTTTGGCCTTCAGTTAAAACAATGTGAAATAGTTTCACTACTCACGCCACCGGAACACCATAGCGTAATGGTGTGTCCGAACGTCGTAATCGTACTCTACTAGATATGGTGCGATCTATGATGTCTCTTACTGATTTACCGCTATCGTTTTGGGGTTATGCTTTAGAGACGGCCGCATTCACGTTAAATAGGGCACCATCAAAATCCGTTGAGACGACATCTTATGAACTGTGGTTTGGCAAGAAACCAAAGTTGTCGTTTCTTAAAGGTTGAGGCTGTGATGCTTATGTGAAAAAGCTTCAACCTGATAAGCTCGAACCCAAATCGGAGAAATGTGTCTTCATAGGATACCCAAAGGAGACTGTTGGGTACACCTTCTATCACAGATCCGAAGGCAAGACTTTTGTTGCTAAATTCGGAATCTTTCTGAAGAAGGAGTTTCTCTCGAAAGAAGTGAGTGGGAGGAAAGTAGAACTTGATGAGGTAACTGTACCTACTCCCTTATTGGAAAGTAGTTCATCATAGAAATCTGTTCCTGTGACTACTACACCAATTAGTGAGGAAGCTAGTGATGATGATCATCTAACTTCAGATGAAGTTACTACCGAACCTCATAGGTAAACCAGAGTGAGATCCGCACCAGAGTGGTACGGTAATCCTGTTCTGGAGGTCATGTTACCTGACCATGACAAACCTACGAACTATGAGGAAGCGATGATGAGCCCAGATTCCGCGAAATGGTTTGAGGCCATGAAATCTGAGATGGGATCCATATATGAGAACAAAGTATGTACTTTGGTTGACTTGCCCGATGATTGGCAAGCCATAGAAAATAAATGGATCTTCAAGAGGAAGACGGACGCTGATAGTAGTGTTACTATCTACAAAGCTAGAATTGTCGCAAAAGATTTTTGACAAGTTCAAGATGTTGACTACGATGAGAGTTTCTCACTCGTATCTATGCTTAAGTCTATCCGAATCATGTTAGCAATTGCCGCATTTTATGAAATCTGGCAAATGGATAACAAAAACTGCAATCCTTAAATGGATTTATTAAAGAAGAGTTGTATATGATGCAACCAGAAGGTTTTGTCAATCCTAAAGGTGCTAACAAAATATGCAAGCTCCAGCGATCCATCTATGGACTGGTGTAAGCATCTCGGAGTTGGAATATACGCTTTGATAAGTTGATCAAAGCATATAGTTTTATACAGACTTGCGGTGAAGCCTGTATTTACAAGAAAGTGAGTGGGAGCACTACAACATTTCTGATAAGTATATGTGAATGACATATTGTTGATCGGAAATAATGTAGAATTATTCTGCAAAGCATAAAGGAGTGTTTGAAAGGAGTTTTTCAAAGAAAGACCTCGGTGAAGCTGCTTACATGTTGAGCATCAAGATCTATAGAGATAGATCAAGACGCTTGATAAGTTTTTTTTTCAATGAGTACATATCTTGACAGGATTTTGAAATAGTTCAAAATGGAACAGTCAAAGAAAGAGTTCTTGCCTGTGTTACAAGGTGTGAAGTTGAGTAAAGACTCAAAACCCGACCACGGCAGAAAAAATAGAAAGAGAATGAAGAGTCATTCCCTATGCCTCAGTCATAGGTTCTATCAAGTATGCTATGCTGAGTACCAGACCTATTGTGTACCTCACCATAAGTTTGACAAGGGAGTACAATAGTGATCTAGGAGTAGATCGCTGGACAGCGGTCAAAATTATCCTTAGCGGAATAAGGATATATTTCTCGGTTATGGAGGTCATAAGGAGTTCGTCGTAAAGAGTTGAGTTGATGCAAGCTTTGACACCGATCTGGATGACTCTAAGTCACAATCCAGATACATATTGAAAAGTGGGAGCAATTAGCTAAAGTAACTCCGTGCAGAGCATTGTAAACATAGAAATTTGCAAAATACTTACGGATCTGAATGTGACAGACCCGTTGACTAAAATTATCTCACAAGCAAAACATGATCACACCTTAGTACTCTTTGGGTGTTAATCACATAGCGATGTGAACTAGATTACTGACTCTAGTGAACCCTTTGGGTGTTGGTCACATGTCGACGTGAACTATGGGTGTTAACCACATAAAGATGTGAACCATTGATGTTAAATCACATAGCGATGTGAACTAGATTATTGACTCTAGTTCAAGTGGGAGACTGAAGGAAATATGCCCTAGAGGCAATAATAAAGTTATTAATTATTTCCTTATATCATGATAAATGTTTATTATTCATGCTAGAATTGTATTAACCGGAAACATGATACATGTGTGAATACATAGACAAACAGAGTGTCACTAGTATGCCTCTACTTGACTAGCTCGTTGATCAAAGATGGTTATGTTTCCTAGCCATAGACATGAGTTGTCATTTGATTAACGGGGTCACATCATTAGGAGAATGATGTGATTGACTTGACCCATTCCGTTAGCTTAGCACTCGATCGCTTAGTATGTTGCTATTGCTTTCTTCATGACTTATACATGTTCCTATGACTATGAGATTATGCAACTCCCGTTTACCGAAGGAACACTTTGTGTGCTACCAAACGTCACAACGTAACTGGGTGATTATAAAGGTGCTCTACAGGTGTCTCCAAAGGTACTTGTTGGGTTGGCGTATTTCGAGATTAGGATTTGTCACTCCGATTATCGGAGAGGTATCTCTGGGCCCTCTCGGTAATGCACATCACTTAAGCCTTGCAAGCATTGCAACTAATGAGTTAGTTGTGGGATGATGTATTACGGAACGAGTAAAGATACTTGCTGGTAACGAGATTGAACTAGGTATTGAGATACCGACGATCAAATCTCGGGCAAGTAACATACCGATGACAAAGGGAACAACGTATGTTGTTATGCGGTCTGACCGATAAAGATCTTCGTAGAATATGTGGGAGCCAATATGAGCATCCAGGTTCCGCTATTGGTTATTGACTGGAGATGTGTCTCGGTCATGTCTACATAGTTCTCGAACCCGTAGGGTCCGCACGCTTAAAGTTCGATGACGGTTATATTATGAGTTTATGTGTTTTGATGTACCGAAGGTAGTTCCGAGTCCCGGATGAGATCGGAGACATGGAGAGGAGTCTCGAAATGATCGAGACGTAAAGATCGATATATTGGACGACTATATTCGGACATCGGAAAGGTTTCGAGTGATTCGGGTATTTTTCGGAGTACCGGGGAGTTACGGGAATACGGGAAAGAAGTATTGGGCCTTAATGGGCCTTAGTGGGAAGGAGAGGCACCAGCCAGGAGGTGGCGCGCGCCCCTCCCAAGCCCAGTCCGAATTGGACAAGGGGTTTGGGGCGCGGCCCCCTCTCCCTTCCTTCTCTTCTTCCCCCCTTTCCCCCCTTCTCCTAGTTGGACTAGGAAAGGAGGAAACCTACTCCAACTAGGAGTAGGAATCCTACTCCCTTGGCGCGCCCCTCCTAGGGCCGGCCTCCTCCTCCCTTGCTCCTTTATATACAGGGGCAGGGGGCACCCCAGAGACACAACAATTGATTGTTTGATCTTTTAGCCGTGTGCGGTGCCCCCCTCCACCATAGGCCACCTCGATAATACTGTAGCGGTGCTTAGGCGAAGCCCTGCGTCGGTAGAACATCATCATCGTCACCACGCCGTCGTGCTGACGAAACTCGCCCTCAACACTCGGCTGGATCGGAGTTCGAGGGATGTCATCGGGCTGAACGTGTGCTGAACTCGGAGGTGCCGTGCGTTCGGTACTTGATCGGTCGGATCATGAAGACGTACGGCTACATCAACCGCGTTGTGCTAACGCTTCCGCTTTCGGTCTACGAGGGTACATGGACAACACTCTCCCCTCTCGTTGCTATGCATCACCATGATCTTGCGTGTGCGCAGGAATTTTTTTGAAATTACTACGTTCCCCAACAGAATGAACACTTGAGTGATTATATGTCTAGAGTTAAAGGTGAACTTAAACTCATTAGTAAACATGCTTCTATGGTTACCACTCAAGTAGAACAAGTACTTAAAGCTCAGAATGATTTGCTCAATGAATTAAATAATAAGAAAAATGATAATGCTGTTAGAGTTATGACTAGAGGGGGTAAAATGACTCAGGAACCTTTGTATCCTGAGGGCCACCCTAAGAGAATTGAGCAAGATTCTCATAGAACTAATGTTGATGTGCCTAGTCCTTCTAAGAGGAAGAAAAAGAAAAATGATAGGACTTTGCATGCTTCTAGTGAACCTGTTGTTGACACACCTGAGAATCCCAATGATATTTCTATTTTTGATGCTGAAATGCAATCTAGTAATGAACATGAACCTAGCTAGTGATAATGTTAATGATGATGTTCATGTTGATGCTCAATCCAGCAATAACAATGATGTAGAGATTGAACCTGCTGTTGATCTTGATAACCCACAATCAAAGAATCAACGTTATGATAAGAGAGACTTTGTTGCTAGGAAGCACGGTAAAGAAAGAGAACCATGGGTTCAGAAACCCATGCCTTTTCCTCCTAAACCATCCAAGAAAAAGGATGATGAGGATTTTGAGCGCTTTGCTGAAATGATTAGACCTATCTTTTTGCGTATGCGTTCGACTGATATGCTTAAAATGAATCCTTATGCTAAGTATATGAAAGATATTGTCACAAATAAAAGAAAGATACCGGAAGCTGAAATTTCCACCATGCTTGCTAATTATACTTTTAAGGGTGGAATACCCAAGAAACTAGGAGATCCAGGAGTACCAACTATACCATGCTCCATTAAAAGAAACTATGTTAAAACTGCTTTATGTGATCTTGGAGCCGGTGTTAGTGTTATGCCTCTCTCTTTATATCGTAGACTTGATTTGAATAAGTTGACACCTACTGAAATATCTTTGCAAATGGCCGATAAATCAACTGCTATACCTGTCGGTATTTGTGAGGATGTGCCTGTTATGGTTGCAAACGTTACTATTTTAACGGACTTTGTTATTCTTGATATTCCCGAGGACGATAGTATGTCGATTATTCTTGGGAGACCCTTTTTGAATACTGCAGGGGCTGTTATTGATTGCAACAAAGGCAATGTCACTTTTCATGTTAATGGTAATGAGCATACAGTACACTTTCCGAGGAAACAACCTCAAGTCCACAGTATTAATTATATTGGAAAAATTCCAACTATCACTATTGGAGGTTTTGAATTTCCTCTTCCTACTGTCAAGAAGAAATATGATATTCTTATTGTTGGGGACATGCATATCCCTGTTGAGGTAACTTAGTGCTATTCAAAAATTCTCCGATTTCATGCGATTCGGAATGAGTTTGTTAACAAGACTTGATCAACCTTGTTAGTGGATTCCTTTTGATGAGCATGAGATGGATGAAGTTAGAAAGCACAACTCTCTGTACCCTCCTTTTACTTTCTGTTATTTAGATTAAATAAAGCAAAAATAGTATTTTTTCTGTCTGTTTTCTGAATTACCCTTGCAATAGAAAATACCCCGGAAATAAAAGTTCTCCAAATGCCCCGAAATTGAAATATGATTTTTTTCTAGAATATTTGAGAATATCTGGCACTGAGAACACATCAGGGGGGAGCTAGCACCTGGCCACGAGGGTCCAGGGCGCGCCCCCCTGCCTCGTGGGCCCCTGGTGGCCCCCCTCCACTTATTCCAGCACCCACACACTCCTTCTTCCTCCCAAAAAATCACCAACCAGCTCAAGCACGAGTTCTAGCTCATCTTGCTGCCATTTTTGATCTCCTTGCTCAAAGCTCCACTTACAAAACTGCTTTGGGGGATTGTTCTTCGGTATGTGACTCCTCCAATGGTCCAATTAGTTTTTGTTCCAGTGATTTATTTATTGCAAAATTTTGCTGCCTAGGTGACCCTGTTCTTGAGCTTGCATGTCAAATTTATATGGTCCCAAGTAGTTCTAATGCATGATATAGTCTCTAGGCACTTGTGGGAGTAGTTGCTATCAATCTTGTTGAGTTTGGTTCACTTTTATTTTTGAGTTACTAAAATTCTTTTTAGAAATTTTACAGAGGAAGAAATTTGTTTAGGAAAATATACCAAGGTGGTTCTTCAAGGAAGCAAGGACCGAGGCCAGCGATACGTGAGCTGGACCATGAACTACCAAGAGAAGCTCAAGTGCGACCTTGTGAATGGCCGTTAGAAGATTTCATGGTCCGAGCAGGAATTAAGGAGGAGTTTGATGCATATGTGCATAATGCTGGACTCGAGGGCTTCATGCTAGATAAGTGCCCTCAGTATTATCACCTATCTGACTCCTTTGTGAGAAGGTTTAAATTTACATCTTCACGCAATTCTCACAATGTCCTATTTGATCTTTATAATAAATCTTACACCATGGACTTAGAAGATTTTAATACTGCTTGTAAACTCCTGCAATGGGGTAGTGCTAGTGAACCTCGCAAATCTGAGTTTAAAGATTTTCTTGCTAGTATCACAGTGGAGGAGTCTAGAGAAATAACACAAGCTACCATAGGGAGCATTCATTTTCTTGCTATACATTATTTTGCTCTCTTTATTGGTAGATGTATTAACGGCAAGGACGAGGCATGTCACATGTGTGTTCCCGATCTTAGTGTCCTCAAGAGTGCTGTATTAGGAGATAAACAATATAACTTGGGGGCCATTGTTGCACGTAGGTTGCATAATAATGGTTTCAGTGGAGACTTATTTGGTGGAATTTATGCAACCCGTTTAGCTAATTTTCTTGAGGTACCCATACGTGGAAATGATATGGAGTTGCCTCCTACTTATCTAGATTACAATGCTATGGTTCGCCATCAGTTTATTGAGAGGAATGAATAGTCTCTCCAGTACCAACTAATCTTTGACAGACGTCGCGCTTTCCATATTGCTCTCCCTGCCCCTGCTTTCTTTGACTTTCAGGCAAAAGGGAGATATGTTATAACCAGGGAGGAAGCGAACGAGTATGAGAGGAGGGCGGAAGCAGAACGCCTCCAAGCTGCAGCTCATCAGGCAATAGTCGCTGCATCTCAGTACGATCCCAGTTACAACTCTGGATATCCGCCAGGCCAGCCATGGGCATAGACCAACTTAGGCCAAAAGCCTAAGCTTGGGGGAGTACGTATTTCTCACCGACATTACATTCATGTTCACACACTCATTCCAGTTGTCGGTCCTCAAACTTTTTCATTGTACTATCCATGCTAGTTTATTTTCTTCCTAAGTTTTCTTCTTGTGTGTTTGAAAAACCTTAAGAAAAACCAAAAAAATTAGTTATATTTTTTAGCTAGTTTACTTACCGTGCTTGTAGTAGTAGTAACTAAAAGAAAACCCAAAAAGATTTCTTGTTCTTCTTTTGCTTGTTGGGAGCTTTCCCGTGTAAATAATTTTATTTCTTTTCTTTTCTTTGGGGGTCGAGAGGAGTAGACCATGATGAAAATGTTGAAGTGGCTCTTATATGCATTATTGTTGATTTAACCAAGAGCCCATATTACCTTGTCTTCTCCCTTGTATTAAATGCTTGCAGATTCCAGCTTAGTCCAATGCACGTGCACTATTATTATTATACACACCGTTCGGTCGTGCGAGTGAAAGGCAATAATGACGATATATGATGAACTGATTGAGATGAGAGAAGCTGGTATGAACTCGACCTATCTTGTTTTTGTAAATATGATTAGTTCATCGTTCCTGATTCAGCCTATTATGAATGAACATGTTTGCAATGAAAATTAGAGATTATAGTTGCTTATGCCATGCTTAATTAGCTAGGGGTTTATAATGGTTTACCTTGCGTGCCAACATGCTATTAAAATGGTTGTGATGTGGTATGATAGGGTGGTATCCTCCTTTGAAGGATTCGAGTGGCTTGACTTGGCACATGTTCACGCATGTAGTTGAAACATAATCAACATAGCCTCCAAGATATTTATGTTCATGGTGAATTATATCCTAATCATGCTTGCACTCAGTGTTGATTAATTTTAATGCATGTTCATGACTGTTGTCGCTCTCTAGTTGGTCGCTTCCCAGTCTCTTTCTAGCCTTCACTTGTACTAAGCGGGAATACTACTTGTGCATCCACTTCCATAAACCCCAAAGTTATTCCATATGAGTCCACCATACCTTCCTATATGCGGTATCTACCTGCCGTTCCAAGTAAATTTGTATGTGCCAAACTCTAAACCTTCAAATGAAATTCTGTTTTGTATGCTCGAATAGCTCATGTATCAACTAGGGTTGTCTATATCTTCCATGCTAGGTGGGTTATTCTCACGATGAGTGGACTCCGCTCATCATTAACGAGAAAATGGCCGGTAACCGGGATGCCCAGTCCCATGCTCAAATCAAATCAAAATAATTGCAAACAAAACTCCCCCAGGACTGTTGTTAGTTGGAGGCACCCGTTGTTTCGGGCAAGCCATGGATTGATGCTTGTTGGTGGTGGGAGAGTATAAACTTAACCATTCTGTTTGGGAACCACCTATAATGTGTGTAGCATGGAAGATATCGAGATCTCTTGGTTGTTATGTTGACAATGAAAGTATGCCGCTCAAAATATTATTTATCTCTATTTCAAAAATCGAGCTCTGGCACCTCTACAAATCCCTGCTTCCCTCTGCGAAGGGCCTATCTATTTACTTTTATGTTGAGTCATCACCCTCTTATTAAAAAGCACCAGTTAGAGAGCACCAATGTCATTTGCATCCATTACTATTAATTTATATTGGGTATGACTGTGACTGGATCTCTTTTACCATGAATTACGATGTCTAGTGAGTCCTTGATCTTTAAAGGTGCTCTGCATTTATGTTTTGCGGTCTCAGAAAGGGCTAGCGAGATACCATCTTGTCATATCATATTATGATCGTTTTGAGAAAGTGTTGTCATCCAAGATTTATTATTATTGCTCGCTAGTTGATTATGCCATTGATATGAGTAAACATGAGACCTAAATGTTATTGTGAATATGGTTAGTTCATAATCTTTGCTGAAAACTTGAATGCTAGCTTTACGTGTTTACAACAACAAGAGCAAACAGAGTTTGTAAAAGTTTTTTATCACTTTCAGTTTGTCAACTGAATTGCTTGAGGACAAGCAAAGGTTTAAGCATGGGGGAGTTGATACGTCTGCATCGTATCTACTTTTCCAAACACTTTTGCCCTTGTTTTGGACTCTAACTTGCATGATTTGAATGGAACTAACCCGGACTGACACTGTTTTCAGCAGAATTACCATGGTGTTATTTTTGTGCAGAAATAAAAGTTCTCGGAATGACCTAAAACTTCACGGAGAATATTTTTGGAATTTATAAAAAATACTGGCAAAAGAATCAACACCAGGGGGCCCACACCCTGTCCACGAGGGTGGGGGGCGCGCCCCTGTCTCGTGGGCCCCCTGAGGCTCCACCGACCTCAACTCCAATTCCATATATTCACGTTCAGGGAGAAAAAAATCAAAGAGAAGGATTCATCGCGTTTTACGATACGGAGCCGCCGCCAAGCCCTAAACTCTCGCGGGAGGGCTGATCTGGAGTCCGTTTGGGGCTCCAGAGAGGGGAATCCGTCGCCGTCGTCATCATCAACCATCCTCCATCACCAATTTCATGATGCTCACCGCCGTGCGTGAGTAATTCCATCGTAGGCTTGCTGGACGGTGATGGGTTGGATGAGATTTACCATGTAATCGAGTTAGTTTTGTTAGGGTTTGATCCCTAGTATCCACTATGTTCTAAGATTGATGTTGCTATGACTTTGCTATGCTTAATGCTTGTCACTAGGGCCCGAGTGCCATGATTTCAGATCTGAACCTATTATGTTTTCATGAATATATGTGAGTTCTTGATCCTATCTTGCAAGTCTATAGTCACCTATTATGTGTTATGATCCATTAACCCCGAAGTGACAATAATCGGGATACTTACCGGTGATGACCGTAGTTTGAGGAGTTCATGTATTCACTAAGTGTTAATGCTTTGGTCCGGTACTCTATTAAAAGGAGGCCTTAATATCCCTTAGTTTCCAATAGGACCCCGCTGCCACGGGAGGGTAGGACAAAAGATGTCATGCAAGTTCTTTTCCATAAGCACGTATGACTATATTCGGAATACGTACCTACATTTACATTGATGAATTGGAGCTAGTTCTGTGTCACCCTATGTTATAACTGTTGCATGAGGAATCACATCCGACGTAATCATCCATCACTGATCCAATGCCTATGAGCTTTTCACATATTGCTCTTTGCTTAGTTATTTTACCGTTGCCACTGTTACAATTACCACAAAACTGCTACTGTTACTTTTGCTACTGTTACCGTTACTTCCATACTACTTTGCTACTAAATACTTTGCTGCAGATATTAAGTTATCCAGGTGTGGTTGAATTGACAACTCAACTGCTAATACTTGAGAATATTTTTTGGCTCCCCTTGTGTCGAATCAATAAATTTGGGTTGAATACTCTACCCTCGAAAACTATTGCGATCCCCTATACTTGTGGTTATCAAAGTTCCAATCAGGTGGTTGAACAATAGGTGCAGAAATTAAAGCTTTCTTGAGTGTTTCAAAGGCTTCAAGACAATCATCATCAAACACAAAAGGAATATCCTTTTGCAAAAGATTAGTAAGAGGCCTAGAAATTTTAGACAAGTCTCTGATAAATCTCCTATAGAAACCAGCATGACCTAGGAAACTATGAATACCTTTGATGTCCTTAGGACATGGCATTTTCTCAATGGCATCAACCTTAGCTTTGTCCACTTCAATACCCTTCTCAGAAATCTTATGACCCAAGACAATGCCTTCATTAACCATAAAGTGGCACTTCTCCCAATTCAAGACAAGATTTATTTGTTCACATCTCTGCAAAACTCGATCAAGATTGCTTAAACAATCATCAAAAGACTTCCCATAAACAGAAAAGTCATCCATGAAAACTTCAACAATCTTTTCACAAAAGTCAGAGAATATAGCAGTCATACATCTTTGAAAGGTAACAGGTGCATTACATAATCCAAAAGGCATACGTCTCTAAGCATAGGTTCCAAAAGGACAAGTAAAAGTGGTCTTTTCTTGATCAGGTTGAGAAACAGGTATTTGTGAAAAGCCAGAGTATCCATCAAGGAAGCAAAAGTGTATGTGCTTAGATAACCTTTCAAGCATTTGATCAATAAAAAGCAAAGAGTGATGATCCTTTCTAGTTGCTTTATTTAGTTTTCTAAAATCAATTACCATTCTATAGCCTGTAACAATTCTTTGTGGAATAAGCTCATTCTTATCATTAGGAACAACAGTAATACCTCCTTTCTTAGGGACACAATGAACAGGGCTTACCCATCTACTATCAGCTATAGGATAAATTATACATGCTTCCAGAAGTTTTAATATTTATGTTCTTACCACCTCTTTCATCTTCGGATTTAACCGACGTTGGTGATCAACAACAGGTTTAGCATCAGGTTCCATATTAATTTTGTGCTGACATAGAGTGGGACTAACACCCTTTAAATCATCAAGAGTATATGCAATAGCAGCTCGGTGCTTCCTTAGAACTTTCAATAATCTTTCTTCTTCATGTTCTGAAAGGTTAGCACTAATAATAACAGGATATATCTTCTTTTAATCAAGATAAGCATATTTCAAAGTGTCTGGCAATTGTTTTAGTTCAAACACAGGATCACCTTTAGGTGGAGGAGGACCTCCTAGAGTTTCAATAGGCAAATTGTGTTTAAGTAGAGGACGTTGTTCAAAGAAAATCTTATCTATTTCATTTATTTCATGCATATGTAAATCATTTTCATGGTCTATCAAATATTGTTCTAAAGGATCAGTAGGTGGCACAGCAATAGAAGCAAGACCAATTAATTCATCCTTACTAGGCAATCCTTTTCATGAAGATTTCTACTAAACTTGGAAAAATTAAACTCATGAGACTCACCACCAAAGCTAACACCAACTGTTTGTTTCTTACAATCTATCTTAGCATTAACTGTGTTCAAGAAAGGTCTACCAAAAATAATGGGACAGAAGTCATCTTGTGGGGAGCCAAGAACAAGAAAATCAGTAGGATATTTTACTTTCCCACACAAGACTTCAACATCTCTAACAATCCCAATTGGTGATATGGTGTCTCTATTAGCAAGTTTAATAGTAACATCTATTTCTTCTATGTCAGCAGGTGTTATGTCTTTCATAATTTCTTGATATAAAGTGTAAGGAATAGCACTCACACTAGCACCCATGTCACATAAACCATGATAACAATGATCTCCTATTTTAACTGAGATGACAGGCATGCCAACAACAGGTCTATGATTATCTTTCCTATCAGTTTTAGCAATTCTAGCAGCTTCATCACAGAAGTAAATAACATGCCCATCCATATCTTCCTCTAAGAGATCTTTAACCATAGCAATGCTAGGTTCTACTTTAATTTGTTCATCAGGTTTAGGTGTTCTAACAAAGCTTTTGTTAACCACAGTTGAAACTTTAGCATGTTCCTTTATCCTAACAAGGAAAGGTGGTTTCTCAATATAAGCAGAAGGGACAACTGGATCAACATTATAAAGCCTCTTCCTTAACTGGTACTGGTTTTTTAGTTTCTTCTTTAATAGGTGGGTGATATTTAAACCACTTCTCTTTAGGGAGTTCAACATGAGTAGCAAATGATTCACAAAAAGAGGCTACTATCTCAAAGTCAAGTCCATATTTAGTGCTAAACTTTTGAAAAGCATCGGTATCCATAAAAGATTTAACACAATCATACTTAAGTTTAATACCTGACTCTTTACCTTCATCAAGTTCCCAATCTTCAGAGTTCTGTTTAATTCTTTCCAAAAGATCCCATCGGAATTCAATAGTCTTCTTCATAAAAGAGCCAGCACATGAAGTATCAAGCATGGTTTGATCATTATGAGAAAGTCGAGCATAAAAGTTATGGATAATAATTTCTCTTGAGAGCTCATGATTGGGGCATGAATATAACATTGACTTAAGCCTCCCCCAAGCTAGAGCGATACTTTCTCCTTCACGAGGCCAAAAATTATATATATAATTCCGATCACGATGAACTAGATGCATAGGATAATTTTTTTTTTGGTGAAATTCCAATTTCAAGCGATTCCAATTCCATGATCCAATATCATCGCATAGCCTATACCATGTCAATGCTTTTCCTTTCAAAGATAAAGGGAAAACCTTTTTCAACACCTCATCTCGGGGTAGACCTGCAAGCTTAAACAATCCACAAATTTGTTCCACATATATCAAGTGCATATCAGGATGTTCTGTTCCATCTCCTCCATAAGGATTAGCTAGCAGTTGTTCTATCATACCTGAAGGAATTTCATATTCAATATTTTTAGTAGGTGTGGTAGGTTGAGGGGTAGCTAATTGTGGTTCCGAACAAGGTGAAGATACCCCGAACAAACCCCTCAAAGGATTGTTTTCCATAGTAACAAGTGACAAAAAATTTCAGCACACTATATAAATGTTTCCTTACCGAATTCCACTTACCAAAGGCGCTTCACTCCCCGGCAACGGCGCCAGAAAATAACCTTGATGACCCACAAGTATAGGGGATCAGCTGTAGCTCTTTTTGATAAGTAAGAGTATCGAACCCAACGAGGAGCAGAAGGAAATGACAAGTAGTTTTCAGTAAGGTAATGTCTGCAAGTGCTGAAATTCTAAGTAGCGTAGCAGTTTGATAGCAAGATAATTTGTAACGAGCAAGTAACGATAGTAGTAACAAAAGTGCAGCAAGATAGCCCAGTATTTTTAAGGCAAAGGACAGGCCAAAACGGTTTCTTATGATAAGCAAAGCGTTCTTGAGGGTACACGGGAATTTCATCTAGTCACTTATCATGTTGGTTTGATTTGTGTTCGCTACTTTGATTATTTGATATGTGGGTGGACCGGTGCTTAGGTGCTGTTCTTACTTGAACAAACCTCCTACTTATGATTAACCCTCCCGCAGGCATCCGCAACTACGAGAAAAGTATTAAGAATAAATTCTAACCATAGCATTAAACTCTAGGATCCGATCGGTCCCTTACGGAACAGCGCATAAACTGGGGTTTAAGTTTCTGTCACTCTCGCAACCCACCATCTAATTGCTACTCCACAATGCATTCCCTTAGGCCCAAAATATGGTGAAGTGTCATCTAGTCGACATTCACATGACACCACTAAGGGAATCACAACATACATACTATCAAAATATCGAACACATATCAAATTCACATGATTACTTGCAACATGACTTCTCCCGTGACCTCAAGAACAAAAGTAACTACTCACAAATGATAAATATGCTCATGATCAGAGGAGTATTAAATAGCATAATGGATCTGAACATATAATCTTCCACCAAATAAACCATATAGTAATCAACTACAAGATGTAATCAACACTACTAGTCACCCACAAGCACCAATCTATAGTTCCGACAACAAGGTTGAATACAAGAGACGAACTAGGGTTTGAGATGAGATGGTGTTGTTGAAGATGTTGATGGAGATTGCCCTCCCCAAGATGGGAGAGTTGTTGGTGATGATGATGACGATGATTTCCCCCTCCGGGAGGGAACTTCCCCCGGCGGAATCGCTCCGCCGGAGGGCAAAAGTTCTCCTGACCAAGTTCCGCCTCGAGACGGCGGCGCTCCGTCCCGAAAGCCTTCTCCTTTTTTAAGGTCAAAATGACTTATATACCAGAAGATGGGCACCGGAGGTGGGCCGAGGAGGGCACAACCCACCAGGGCACGCCCTCTGGTAGTTATTTGCTCCAATATTTCTTAAATATTCCATAAAAATTCTTCGTGAAGTTTTGGCTCATTCGGAGTTGTGCAGAATAGGTAGCCTGACATAGCCTTTTCAGGTCCAGATTCCCAGCTGCTGGAATTCTCCCTCTTGGTCTGTACCTTGCAAATTATGAGAGAAAAGGCATTATAATTACTCCAAAAAGCATTATTATGGATAAAAACATCATAAATAACAGTAAGAAAACATGATGCAAAATGGACGTATCAGAGACCCCGGCGCATGCCCGGAGCTTTACACCACAATGATTGAGCTCCGAAGCACCTCCAACTACCAAGGGCGCCCAAGTACCCAAGAGGAACAAGCTCTAGGGTACCAAGCACCCAAGAGTAATAAGCTTCTCAACTTGTAACTTCCACGTATCGCCGTGGAGAACTCAAACAGATGTACCGAATGCAATGGCAAGGGCACACGGAGTGCCCAAGTCCTTCTCTCTCAAATCCCACCACAACAACTAATGCTATGGAGGAAAATGAGAGGAAGAGCAAAGAAGAGAACACGAAGAACTCCAAGATCTAGATCCAAGGGGTTCCCCTCACATAGAGGAGAATGTGATTGGTGGAAATGTGGATCTAGATCTCCTCTCTCTTTTCCCTCAAGAACAAGCAAGAATCATTGGAGGGATTGAGAGATAGCAAGCTCAAAGAAGGTCAACAATGGGGGAAGAACACGAGCTCAAGAGATTAAATGCAATGGGGAAGAAGACCCCCTTTTATAGGCCCTCCCAAATCCAATTGTTTTGCCTTCAGCCCGCACACAAGCGGTAGTACCGCTCGGGCGAGCGGTACTTCCGCTGGCCCGGTAGTTTCAGCCGTAACGTGCAACTCGGAAACTCAAGGAGGCGGTAGTGCCGCCGGAGCGGTACTACCACTAGGTGTTGCGTGTACACGTGAAACCATGATAGTAGAGTAGGACAGCGTGGTACTACCACCCACTACTGCCGCTCTACTTCCGCGCAGAGGAAAACCGAATCCAGAAGCTAAAAACAAGCGGTAGTGCGCACGACACTGGACCGCGGAAGTACCGCACAAGCGGTACTACCGCTGTCCGGCGCGGTGATACGTCTCCAACGTATCTATAACTTTTGATTGTTCCATGTTGTTATACTATCAATCTTGGATGTTTTATAATCATTTTATAGTCATTTTATATCATTTTTTGGTACTAACATGTTGACATAGTGCCAAGTGCCAGTTGCTGTTTTCTGCATGTTTTTTACATCGCAGGAAATCAATATCAAACGGAGTCCAAATGCCACGAAACTTTACAGAGATTTTTTATGGACCAGAAGACACGTAATGGGCCCTGGCTGCGCCTGGGGGTGCTCCGAGGAGAGCACAACCCACCAGGGCGCGCCAGGAGGCCCAGGCGCGCCCTGGTGGGTTGTGCCCACCTCGGGTGCCCCCCGGACAGCCTCTTTGCTTTATAAATACCCCAATATTCCAGAAACCCTAGGGGAGTCGATGAAATATTAATCCAGCCGCCGCAGAGTCCAGAACCACCAGATCCAATCTAGACACCATCTCGGATGGGGTTCACCACCTCCATTGGTGCCTCTCCGATGATGCGTGAGTAGTTCTTTGTAGACCTTCGGGTCCGTAGTTAGTAGCTAGATGGCTTCCTCTCTCTCGCTGAATTCTCAATACAATGGTCTCTTGGAGATCCATATGATGTAACGCTTTTGCGGTGTGTTTGTTGGGATCTGATGAACTTTGAGTTTATGATCAGTTATATCTTTTTATATCCATGAAAGTATTTGAGTTTCTTTGATCTCTTTTATGCACGATTGCTTATAGCCTCGTATTTCTTCTCCGGTATTTGGGTTTTGTTTGGCCAACTTGATCTATTTATCTTGCAATGAGAAGAGGTGCTTTGTAGTGGGTTCGATCTTACGGTGCTTGATCCCAGTGACAGAAGGGGAACCGACACGTATGTATCGTTGCTACTAAGGATAAAATGATGGGGTCTATCTCTACATAGATAGATCTTGTCTACATCATGTCATCGTTCTTATTGCATTACTCCGTTTTCCCATGAACTTAATACACTAGATGCATGTTGGATAGCGGTCGATGTGTGGAGTAATAGTAGTAGATGCAGGCAGGAGTCGGTCTACTAATCTTGGACGTGATGCCTATATAATGATCATTGCCTGGATATCGTCATGATTATTTGAAGTTCTATCAATTGCCCAACAGTAATTTGTTCACCCACCGTTTGCTATTTTCTCGACAGAAGCCACTAGTGAAACCTACGGCCCCCGGGTCTCTTCCTCATATATTTGCCTTTGTGATCTACTTTTCCTTTGCATTTATTTTCAGATCTATTAAACCAAAAATATAAAAATACCTTGCTGCGTTTTCTTATTTATTTTATTTGGCGTTCGATCTATCAATCTACTACAATTTCCTCACGTCCATTTGCCCTTCTTGGGGCGCCGCTACCCAAAAGGGATTGCCAACCCCTTTTACACGTCGGGTTGCGAAGATTTGTTATCTCTGTGTAGGGGCTGTTTACGTTGTGTTGCTTGGTTCTCCTACTGGTTCGATAACCTTGGTTTCTTCACTGAGGGAAATACCTATCGTCGTTGTGCTGCATCATCCCTTCCTCTTTGGGGAAATACCGACGTAGCTTCAAGCTGCATCAGTCGGTACTACCTCTAGGGAGCAACAAAATGGCCTAAGCAAAACAGATGGATGCAGGAAAGCCTAAACTGCCATAACTTCTTCAAATGAGCTCCGAATTGAGCAAATGATATAGAGATGTGAAACCCCTATCAATGAAGAACCGGCAAAAACCCCAACATCGAAAACATCATAGAAGATGCATATGAACTCCGTTTTCGATGAACTCGAGCTTCTCATCAAGATGACCATAAGTTCCAAATCTCACAAGGAGAAACACCAAACAATAACCAAGAAATATGATGCAAGGATGCAATGGTTTGTGCTCTCTACGAATGATACGATCAAGCTACTCACTTGAGAGCCCCTTTGATAGTACGGCCATTGATCCTATAACCCGGTCTCCCAACTACCACCATGATACCGGTAAAATAGAAAACCTATCAAGGGAAAACCTTTTCCTTGCACATAGTCCACTTGAGCTAGATGATGGCGATCTTGATTTCCTCAAGTTGGACCACCTTTCTTGATTGTGTTGGCTTGATGAAGACTAGTTGATTGCTCCCCATACTCCACTATGGGTGAGCCAATCTTTGGCACATCTTCACAAGTCCATTGTCACCACAATGGACGGCAAGCTTCAAGCATGATCTCTTCGTGATGCTTCACTTGAACTTGCACACGACAATCTTGATGACGATCACCACTTGATGTCATCCTCCATGGGTTATATGAGATCTTCCTCTTGACTCAAGCCCATGGAAACATACCTAACCCCACATAGAACTCTCACGTAGACCATGGGTTAGTACACAAAGCGTAATGGACAATGCTTACCATACCACGGGATCACTTGATCCCTCTCGGTACATCTTCTACGCTTTGTGAGTTGAACAACTTGATTCACTCTTTGACTTAGTCTTGATCAACAATGAACCATGATCAATCTTTATATAATTCCTTGAATAGCACCTTGGTCAACACATAAACTCCTTGAAACCAACAGATGGACTTCAAGAAATTCCCTATGGACAAATCCTTCAATTATAACTCAAGGCAACCATTAGTCCATAGAGTTTGTCATCAATTACCAAAACCAAACATGGGGGCACCACATGTTCTTTCAGTATTCAAGGAGACATTTGCGGTCCCATTCAACGATTATCTGGACCTTTCAGGTACTTGATGGTCTCATTGACGCATCTACATGATGGTCACATGTGTGTCTTTTATCCACAAGGAACCATGCATTTACCAAGATAATGAGGCAAGTCATTAAGTGATACGTCTCCAACGTATCTATAATATTTTATTGTTCCATGCTATTATATTATCTACTTTGGATGTTTTATATGCATTAATATGCTATTTTATATCAATTTTGGGACTAACCTATTAACCTAGTGCCCAGTGCCAGTTTCTGTTTTTTCCCTTGTTTTTGTCATTTACAGAAAATCAATATCAAACGGAGTCCAAATGGAATAAAACTTTACGGTGATTTTTCTTGGACCAGAAGACATCCACGAAGCTTCAGGAAGAGGCTAGGAGACCCACGAGCCGGTCACAAGCCACAAGGGCGCGCCCTAGGGGGGCACGCTCCTAGGGAATTGTGGGCCCCTCGTGGCTCTTCTAACCCTAACTCCAGCTCTATAAATACCCAAATATTACCCCTACGATAGAGGGCACACCAAATATACTTTTCCACCACCGCAAGCTTCTGTCTTCGTGAGATCCCATCTTGGGACCTTTTCCGGTACTCCGCCGGAGTGGGATTCGATCACGGAGGGCATCTACATCAACCTTGCTGACCTACCGATGATGTGTGAGTAGTTTACCACAGACCTACGGGTCCATAGCTAGTAGCTAGATGTCTTCGTCTCTCTCTTTGATCTTCAATACAATGTTCTCCTTAATGTTCTTGGAGGTCTATTCGATGTAATCTTATTTTGCGGGGCATTTGTTGAGATCCGATGAATTGTGGATTTATGATCAGATTATCTATGAATATTATTTGAGTCTTCTTTGAACTCTTTTATGCATGATTAAGATAGCTTTGTATTTCTCTCCATCTATCGATTTGGTTTGGCCAACTGAAAGTGCTAGTTATCGACTAGAGGGGGGGTGAATAGGCGATTTTTTATGGAAGTCTTCAAAACACGGGGGCTTTGAAGACAAACAGTAGAAATGAACCTATTGATATGCAGCGGAAGGTAGACTACACTAGACAAGCCATAGTCAAGTAAGCAATGAAGTGAGAGCACGAAGACTATCAGCAGCTAGGTAGGATGGATCAGGATGCAAGATAGTATGAAGCCAAACAATAAACAGTCTTCACACAGTGAAGACTTACAGATCATGCAAGCAGGTAATGACTTCACGAAGACAAACTATAAGTAAAGGGAAGGGAAGGATAGAACCAGTTGCTTGGTGAGGACAAGGATTTGGTAGACCAGTTCCAGTTGCTGTGACAACTGTACGTCTGGTTAGGGACGCTGAGATTTAACTCAGAAGACCGCGTCTTCACCTTATTCCCCTTGAGCTAAGAACACTTAGTCCTCGCACAATCACTCTGGTAAGTCTTATAGGTAGACTTTCGAACCTTCACAGACTTCGTTCACTGGCAATCCATAATGGCTCTTGGATTCTCAGAACACAACGCCTAACCGGCTGGAGGATTCACAGTCCTCAAGTGTAACAAGTCTTCAGATCACGCGGACAGAAAGACTTCAATGATGCCTAACACTCTTTGGCTCTAGGTGTTTTGGGCTTTTTCCTCACAAGGATCTCCCTCTCTCAAATGCTTCGGAGGTGGGTTGCTCTCAAACGACAAAAGCCGTGCACTAACTCTGAGCAGCCACCAATTTATGGTGTAGGGGGCGGGCTATTTATAGCCAGGAGGCAACCCGACCTGATTTGTCCGAAATGACCCTGGGTCACTAAGGAACTGACACGTGTCCAATGGTCAGATTTCAAACACACGCGGCAGCTTGACTTGGGCTACAAGTAAAGTTGACTCATCCAGCTCTGGATAAGATTTGCTCTCATTGTCTTCGCTCGAAGACATAGGATTTGGTTGAGCATCACATCAGTCACTGTGACTTTGTTCACTTGGACCCCACTTAATAGTACGGTGGTTCCTATGACTCAACAAAGAAGAAAAGGAAACTACGAAACAACTATGTCTTCGTATTCCATAGTCTTCATGTGAATGTCTTCTCATGTCATAATCTTCACTGTGAATTTCTTCACAGACCACCATTGTCTTCAATGTCTTCACACATTTTAGGGGTCATCTCTGGTAGATAAACCGAATCAATAAGGGACTACTACCTGTGTTATCCTGCAATTCTCACAAACACATTAGTCCCTCAACCAAGTTTGTCATCAATACTCCAAAACCAACTAGGGGTGGCACTAGATGCACTTACAATCTCCCCCTTTTTTGGTGATTGGTGACAAACTGGTTGAAGTTTTCAACGGGGATAAAAGTATGTGAAAGTTAAGAATTAAGGTATTATCTTCATAAGTAGCAAAAGGCTCCCCCTGAAGATGTGCATATAAGTAGTTTGCCTTTGAATGCAAATGCACATGGCAGGTTTTACTTTGTGGAGATCCTCTTCAACTTATGAAGACAGTTCATCGTGCATATAAACATATAATGACGATAATGACATGCACAATGAAAAATGGACGTCTGCAGAATGTCTTCATGCGGAATTTATCATCGCATCACAAGGTAGCAGAAAAAGTAGCAGACGACCATCGAGTTTAAGTGTTACAACTCAAAGAACCAAATGTTTCAAAAGACGAGAGTTTTAAAGACTTAGCAAAAATAATGCAACCACCCATATGGACCCGCTTGAAGACTATCAACTCATAAGCTTCTCCCCTTTTGTCAGTAATGACCAAAAAGGTTTGAAGACATAGAGTATCTACTCGTTCCCAGTGGGAGTAGATGATGGAGCAGGGTCGATGTTGGAATTAGGTGGTGCAGACGGGCCTGACGCAGTGTCGAGATGCAGGGCAGCCATGGTCGGTGAAGTGGCGTCGTCTTCTTCATCGACTACTCTCGCAACAACTGTTGCAGCCGAAGACGAATGTTCAGAGTCTTCAATAGACGGCGTGCGACGCCAGCTTGCATTTTGTGTAGCCCTTGAATCAAACTTGAAATTCTCTGTGAAGCCATCTTCGTGAAGATCGTCTTCAGGACAGAGCATTGTGAGACTCTTCCAGGACCGCCGACATGCTTCATGGGCAACAAACGAGTCCTTGGTGGCCAAGTTTCGAATGCGATTGACATCCACCAAGATACTCAGCATCTGACGCTTCAGCCAGTCATGATGCTTATCCTGCTTCTGATGTAATGCCACAAGAAGCTCTCGGTCATTGAGTACACGAGAACGCTTCCGAGGCCTTTGGGCAACCGTACTTGCAGTGGCTTCGGTGTTGGCACGATGTGGCACTCTCATATTTCCAGCCAGAGGATAAGCGGGGGTTGCAGCATTGGGGACAAGAATTCCTTCGATTGGTTGCGTGAAGCTTTGGTGTTCAGCATTCTGAAGATGTAGAGGCTTCTTGGCAGGTTCTGGGTAGATGGCTTCAATGGACAGATCAACCTCAGGCAGAAAAACAATGTGGTTGCGTGCTGAGGGCTGATAGTCAATAGTGGAGTGGAGCTTGATCAGTCGCATCACCCATGGAGCATAGAACTTTAGGCCAAATAGATCAATCCCAGAAGCAGCTAGTTGTCTGATGAAGAAATCCTGGGTGTTGAATATGATGCCATTGATGATATAAAATACCAAAGTCTTCATTGCTCCTTCAAGTTTAGCTTCAGAAGAGATGTCCCTTGATCGGCCATAGAGTACGCCTCAAAATGTGGTATACTGTGCGTCGCAAGTACTCGAGGTCCTTTACAAATAATTCCTTTGGGTATTCTGCATCTTGAGGCAATGGCTTCATCATACTAAGCATCTGACTCATGTTTGATTTGGGGCTCTGAAAGATACTCTGCAGTTCATCTCTATGACGCTGACAACCAAGCTCGTATAACTCACCTGGAGTGGGCAGGGAAGTAAGCTCGATAATGTCTTGAGCTTTCGCTTCGTGATGTACATCACCTGACATCCACTCAAGGATCCATGTCTTCGGATCCCTGTTGTAGCCGCGAATATGAAGTGTGGCATAGAACTGCAGCAGAAGCTCTTCATTCTAGTGCTCTTTGTCTGCCACAAACGGCAGAAGACCAACATCCCTAAAGCAGTCAAGAGCTTCTTCAAAACAGGGGAGCCCAGCTATAGCTTCACAATCTAGACGCATGTGTGGAAAGATCCGCTCTTGATTGTACAGAATGCAGGAGTAGTAGCTTCGCTGCTGATGACTCCAAAATCTATCTGAAGAGATCTTAGGCTTCGTGTAAGGATTCTTGGCACTGTCAAAGAAAGTGTTGTGCTCTCTCAAGCTGAGCACGCTAAAAGAACCCTGTGTCGTTGGAGCACTTGGAAGCCTTGGTAGCATAGGCTTGGGCTTATGAACTTGAGGCCTCTGCTCCACATGGTAATCATATTGAGGTCCGAGAGTAGTGGGTGGAACCATAACTGGCCATCTGACTGTGACTAGCTGTCCTTCACGATTGAATGCTTGTTCAATGGTGTGCGGCCTTGGAGGAGGAACATCATCACTAGAGCTGATTGGTGGGACAATGGTGTCAGTGGCAGCATTGTCATCAGGCTCCACATTGTCTCCAGCCATGACTGTGTCATTGGCTTCAGTGGCGTTGTTGGTGGCAGCCTCAGTGTTTTCAACCTCCATTTGTTCAAGGACAGGAGGGTCGGGCACAAACACATTCTCCTTGAGAATGACTTGATCACTTGCTGGGGGTGTGTCAACTCTTTCTTCTTCTCTTTCTTCATCGGCTGATGCAGCCGGAATGTCTTCGGCGACTTTGGCTTCAGACTCAGAGGCATTCGCAGTAGGGGTGGCTTCAGGAAATACTTGACGTGCGACTGAGCTTTGGTGCACTTCCCCTTATGGAATGCTCGACATGGTGACCTGTGGCCTGGGGCCTTTGCGAAGCCTGCGAAATACGGACAACGCCTTTGGTGAAGGAGTGGTCTGTACCATGTAACTGTCATTGTCAAGCACCGGAGTGGTGGCTTGAGGTGGTGGAGTTCTGGGTGTCTCATCATGTACTGGGGTGTCTAGCTTGCTATTGGCGCTCGGCCCATGAGTCATCCTGAGCGATTGGCGTCAATGGACGACCAATGCTGATAATTTCACTGCTTGTTGGAGCAGGCGATGATACCGACTGGGGCTCGAGCTCAGGAAGGACTACATCATCATCAACATTGTCTTCACGACCAATGTCTTCAGCTGAGTTGAGGTCAGCAGCTGGAATTTGTTCATCTTCTGGAGCCTCTTTGGAAGCAGGCTCATGGATCACAAGACGACGCTCATGGTTGGTTGAGGCAGGAAGGGCAACAGAAATGGGTTCAACAATGAGGGGCTCAGTGGCTGTAGCACGCTCTTTCTTTGAAGACTTTGTCTTCAATTTCTTCTTGGATGGGGCATCATCAGAAGTATCCTTGTGCTTGTGTTTCCTGGCTTCGGCTTCAGCTGCCCTCGTTTTCTTCAGCTCTGAAGCTGCTGAGGTGACCTTAGGCTTCGAGCCAGTCATACTGGTAGGGAAGACAATGTGAGGTTCTTCCTGCCTTGGTGTTTCAGTTTGGGCCGCAGCAGGCTTCTTCTTTTGCTTGGCAGCCATCCTGGGGTCGATGCCAGGACGCCCAAGAGCTTTTCTCTTCTCAGCTTCATTATGTGCTTGAACACATTTCTGCGCAAAGTACTTCATGCATTCCCGTGAGCCTTTTGCTTCTTCACGCTTCTTGTGGAATTGTTCCTTAAGATCATGCAGCATCTTCTTGAAGATCTGCACATCAGCCACACTGAGCTTGGCCATATTCTTCTTGAAATGCGCCTTCTCATAATCAATCTTGTTTTTGAGCTCGACGATTTTCTGAGCCAAGGCCAACTCATTAGCAATGGCTCTGTGAAACGTGACGCTTATGTCCACAGGCAGCTGAAGATCATCAATACTGATGCTCTGGTCACCAAACGACTCATCGATGAAGTTGTTCAGAATATCAACATCAAAGAGGGGTAGATCATTGAAGATTTCTGCCTCTTGCTTGCTCTTGATCAGCATCTCAAGTGCTTCATCACCAAGATCTTCATCACTAGACAGATCAATGGTGTCTTCCTCGTTGCGCAGAACGGCAGCAGGAGTCAGTTCATGCCCAGAGATCTTCTTGGGCTTCTCCGTCTTCTTCGTCCTCTTGGAGACACGAGACAAGTCTTTAGACTGCACACTGGGTTCAGGAGGTGCAGTCTTCAATGGCTTCACAGTCAAAGCTTTTGGTGCGGCAGAGGGCTTCAAAGCTTTTGATTTCTTCTTCTTCTGCTTCGGTGGTGCTGGCGCATCTTCAGAGTCTGCGTCATCAGCGGAGTGATCCACTGTATCCCTCTGAGCAGCAATGTGAGAGAGGAGCCCGTTGAAGCTGTTGAAGGGGCCGATGACATTGGGATTAGCTTCACGTGCGCCATCCAGCCTTGGAGAAGATGGACCAGGGTTGAAGTTGAGTCCAAGATCCCTCTTGCTCTTTGCAGCTGACTCTTTTGCAAACTGATAATTGCGCTTGAAAAGATTGTCTTTGCGACACCATAACATGGATGATGGGTCGGCATTCTCAAGCTTCGGTCCTCGGACCATGCATGGGTAGAAACCTTGGGCGATAGCTTCAGGCTTCAATTTTGGCTGCAGATTCTTGTACAGAATATCGCCCCATGGGCGCTTGATGGCATTCTTCTCAGCATATTCAGCAGTGACAAAGTTGTACTTGAACCACTGTTCTACCCAATATCTTCGAATCCATTGGATTCGGGTCTTGCGCTGATTGTAATTTTCTTCAGGATCAGTTTTGTACATTTCATACAGATCCGGAGGCAGATCTAGAGCTGTGTTGCCTCTGTGCTGCCTGCCACCTTTCCTAGCAGACTTTTCTGTGGCCATGATATTCAAGCAGATAGGCTTCAGAACAGCGAAAGGCTTCCGTCTACTGGTCAGACAAGAACTTGCTTCAGGGGAGTGAATATGATGTTGTAAGAACTCTGCAAATGAATGCAGACTATGAGAACCAAGGGATTCTCCCACGGACATGTACATGTGACAGCATTAGAGGTGCGAGGGAAGGGGAAGAGGTCATATGCATTCTCAGAAGATTTTGAAGATAAATCAGTTTGAAGACATTAACCTCATAAAGCGAAGACATTCACTTATTTGAAGAGAGTTGGTTCCAGATTTGTACGAATCCATGAATAAGTACAAGTGAGGAATCTAACTAGTTATGAAGAATAAGTGAATACCTTTAGCATGATATGAGATGCAGACAGAGACAGATCCAGATTTGAAAGTGTAGAAACCACTTTTGGTTGAAGTGGATGGATTTGACGGATCAAAAAGACAGTAAAAAGTGAGATTTAATTACCGCTGACGAACTGCTGGACAAGGCAAAGTTAGAAGCCGAGAAGTTCAATCTCCCGCGCCCTAACTTGGCGGCGGAAGACACCTACGGCGGCGGCGGAGAGGACGAGGTCCACGGCCGGCGTCGAAGAAATCGCGGCAGCTAAGCGCTTCGTCTCCGGCGTCGACGCGAACTAGCGGAGGCGCTAGGGTTTGAGCGAGGTGGCGAGGTGGAAGAAGAGATAATGACCGCGGGGTGTGTGTATTTATAAGGAAAGGGACTGCACAACGTAATTACGCAGGTGCCCCTGGCGGTTCACATCTGAAGGACACGTGGCCTCCATGCAACTTATTGGAAGTTGTTCCATGTTCCCACGCACGCCTGGATTGTCGGGTGGTCGTCCCGGCTTCTCCGGTATTCAGGCACAAGGGATATAGCATTAAAACAGATTTAAATGTTTGTCTCTGTGTCTTCTTCTGACAAGGACTCAGTGAAGACATTTGACAGGTTTCAACAGAATGCATATAACTTGGATAGATAGAATTTGAGGAAGAAGCACAGAAGGGGTTAGGGTCCGATCACATTCACTTAGATCAGAAAAATTCAGGTATGAAGACATAGCTATAAGTGAATGTTGTAGAGGACAGAACACGCATATAATATATAATCTAACAACTCAACATTGCGAAGATAAACCATGAGGTCAAATCAATGTTGAAGACAAACCAAATGCGAAGACTATGCAATCATGACGCCAAATGAAACACTTCAAGAAGATTTTTGGTGGTGGCGTTACCCACCGTATAGGAAGTATTAGACCCAGACACGGCGCACAATTATCGTGGCGCTCCGAAGTCAAATTCCGTGTTAATGTATTCACACTTAGAGTGTATGTCTTCATTGATTGAAGATATACGTTACTTCGTGTGTTGCACATCTAAGTCATCAACATGCATAAGCGTTAGGATGTGTGTCCAATTACAGGACATTTGAGGATTCTAAGATATTTAGCTCACACCGCAACTTGCAAAACCTTTTCTCATCCAAGGGCTTTGTGAAGATATCTGCCAATTGCTCTTCAGTGTTGACGTGAATGATATCAATATCTTCCTTCATGACATGATCTCTGAGAAAGTGATGACGGATCTGAATGTGCTTTGTCTTCGAGTGCTGAACTGGGTTGTTGGCAATCTTGATGGCGCTTTCATTGTCACAGTAGAGTGGCACTTGCTTCAGGTGGATGCCATAGTCCTTGAGATTTTGCTTCATCCATAGAAGCTGCGCACAGCAAGATCCAGCAGCAATGTATTCAGATTCAGCAGTGGAGAGGGATACACAGTTCTGCTTCTTTGAAGACCAACAGACAAGAGATCGTCCAAGAAAGTGACATGTGCCTGATGTGGACTTGCGATCAACCTTGTCACCAGCATAATCAGCATCTGAGAATCCAACTAGATCAAACTCTGAGCCCTTTGGATACCATAATCCTAGTGTTGGGGTGTAAGCCAAATATCGAAGAATTTGCTTCACAGCTAAGTGATGCGATTCCTTTGGTGCCGCTTGAAATCAGGTTCACAATCATTATCATATGTCTTCGTGAAGAGTGTGGGATCCAGGGACCAGGTTTGAAGCCTTTGCTCTTCAGGAAGTCTTTGAGTGTGTCATACCAAGCGCGAGGGGCTTGTTTGAGGCCATACAGTGCCTTGTTGAGCTTGTATACCATGTCAGGATGCTTTGGGTCTTCAAAACCAGGTGGTTGTGCAACATATACTTCTTCTTCAATTTTGCCATTGAGAAAGGCACTCTTTACATCCATTTGGTACAGAAGGATGTTGTGATGGTTGGCATAGGCTAGCAGTATGCGAATGGCTTCAAGCCTAGCCACCGGAGCAAATGTTTCATCGAAGTCAATCCCTTCAACTTGAGTGTAACCTTGAGCAACGAGACGAGCCTTGTTTCTGACGACTTGACCATGCTCATCTTGTTTGTTGCGATAGATCCATTTGGCGCCTATGATATTGTGCTTGCGAGGATCAGGACGCTTTACTAGTTCCCAAACATTGTTCAGCTCGAACTGTTGAAGCTCTTCTTGCATAGCTTGAATCCATTCAGGTTCCATGAAGGCTTCATCAACTTTCTTGGGTTCAGATATAGAGACAAATGCAAAGTGCCCACAGAAATTTGCTAGCTGTGTTGCTCTTGAACGAGTGAGTGGACCAGGTGCATTGATGCTATCAATTATCTTCTCAATATGTACTTCATTTGCAACACGAGGATGAACTGGACGAAGATTTTGCTCTTGCTGATCATTGTCTTCATCTTCAGCATTGACTTCAGGCTGAGTAGTGTCTTCGGGTTGATTAGGTGCAGAAATGATGATTTCTTCTTCAGCCTGTGCCTCAGAAGGTATGATTTCTCCAGTACCCATAAGCTTGATAGATTCACTTGGTGAGGCTTCATCTAGCACATTTGGCAGGTGCTCTCTTTGCGAGCCGTTAGTCTCATCGAACCGCACATCCACAGTTTCAACCACTTTATAGTGAAAGAGGTTGAAGACTCTGTAGGAGTGTGAATCCTTTCCGTAGCCAAGCATAAAACCTTCATGTGCTTTCGGTGCAAATTTTGAAGTGTGATGTGGATCCTTGATCCAGCACCTAGCACCAAATACTCTGAAGTAGCTGACGTTTGGCTTCTTACCAGTTAGGAGCTCATAGGATGTCTTCTTTAGAAGCTTGTGAAGATAAACACGGTTGATGACGTGGCATGCAGTATCAATGGCTTCAGGCCAGAACTTTCCTTGGTGTCTTGTACTCATCAAGCATCGTCCGTGCCATCTCAATGAGGGTTCTGTTCTTGCGCTCCATGATGCCATTCTGCTGAGGTGTGTATGGAGCTGAGAACTCATGTGTGATGCCCAATGTATCAAGATAAGTGTCGAGGCCGGTGTTCTTGAATTATGTGCCGTTGTCACTTCTGATGTGCTTGATCTTGATGCCATAGTTGGTCATGGCACGATTGGCGAATCGCCTGAAGACATCCTGCACTTCATTCTTATAGAGGATTATGTGCACCCATGTATATCTTGAGTAATCATCAACAATGACGAAGCCATAGAGGCAAGCAGTGGTAGTAAGGGTAGAGTAGTGAGTAGGGCCAAATAAGTCCATGTGAAGCAGCTCGAAGGGACGAGTCGTCGTCATGATTGTCTTCGAGGGATGCTTGGCCCTAGTCATCTTTCCAGCTTCGCAGGCACCACATAGATGATCCTTCTTGAACTTGACGCCCTCGATGCCTACGACATGCTTCTTCGCGAGAGTGTACAAGTTCCTCATGCCAGCATGCCCTAGCCTCCGATGCCAGAGCCAGCACTCTGAAGCTTTTGCTAGAAGACATACGGCCAACTGTGGTCCTGCTGAGAAATCTACCATATACAGATCGTCTTTTCGATACCCTTCAAAGACTAGAGATTTGTCAGATTCCATAAGCACAAGGCAACGATATTTTCCAAATATCACAATCATGTTCAGATCACAAAGCATTGAGACAGACATTAAGTTGAAACCAAGGGATTCAACAAGCATCACTTTATCCATGTGCTGATCCTTTGAGATTGCAACTCTACCTAGACCCAATACCTTGCTTTTACCAGTGTCAGCAAATGTGATGTGACTCTTGTCAGATGGACGTAGGGTTGAATCCATGAGAAGACTTCGATCACCAGTCATGTGGTTAGTGCATCCACTGTCCATAATCCATTCTGAAGCCTTTGGTGTCATACCCTACAGTGCAGTTTGGGGGATAGGCTTCACCAAGGGTATTGTGAAGCATAAACATTTGACGAACAAGCGGATTATGAAAGTTCAGATCTTGGTTAGGATAAATAGGATGTTTGTCAAGGAATCCTGGGACGAAATACATAGTAAGACCATTTTGGCATTTTATCTTGCGTCCCACAAGATGTTTTAGGTCCCCAGCATAAGCATCAGAAGCCTTTGATTTCCGGCTGGAGACCTTTCCCTGCAAAAGAGAGTTAATTTTTCTTAACCACCCACATCTTCAGGGGTGGCTTAGAAGCAATGAGTCTAAGTGCAGCATCTGAGAACTTCGGCTTTGGAGCCCTAGCAAATAGCCTTGCAGGAGGTGAATAATACTCATAAGAATAAGCAGAAAAGTTCTTGGTCTTATGAACATAGCGGTTTGATGAAACACGCTCATATTCATAAGTCTGAGTATGGTTTCCCTGCAAAACATTGGCGTTAGGGTGACTCTGGTGAGTCCTCTGTCTGTATGAAGCCTTTGGACCATATGAAGCCTTTGGTCTGGGGTTTGTCTTCTTCCCAGGTGGTGTCATGATGACATTCACAGGAAGTTTCTCAAGACAACTTTTGGGCACCCAGATCTTCTTGAAAGGTGGTCCATTCCTGCAGTTAGTACCAATATACCTGGCAAACACTTCACCATTCTGATTCTTAAACAGTTTATAGTTTGCATCAAAGGATTCATCAATGATAATCGGGTTAGCACAAGTGAAGCCAGATAAGGTAGACGGATCCACTGAAGGTCCCTTTGCAGCAACCCATGTTGTTTTGGGGTACTACTCAGGCATCCAGTAGGAACCATCAACATTCATTTTCCTCTTGAACTCAACACCCTCTTTCCTAGGGTTTCGGTTCAGAATCTATTTCTTGAGGACATCACATAGTGTCTGATGCCCTTTGAGACTTTTGTACATCCCTGTTTCAAGCAATGTCTTCAACTTGGCATTCTCATCAGCAATAGTGGTGGTATCCTCAGCAGGGGGGTTAGTTACCACATCACCAGTTGAAGATATTGCAACAGTGGCAGCAGTAGAGCATTCAGCAACAGAGACAGCATTATCACGCTCAAGACATTTTAGGCATGGTGGATCAAAACCTTCCTGAGCGGAACTGATCTGTTGAGCGCAGAGTGACTCGTTCTCTTTTTGAAGATCTTCATGAGACGCTCTCAGGTTCTCAAGTTCTTGCTTCCTTTGAAGATAATCATAGGAAAGCTTCTCATGAGTAGCTGAGAGAGTTTCATGACAACTTTCAAGTTCCTCGTACTTAACATGAAGATTTTTTATGTCTTCAATTAAGGACTGAGTTCGGGCCATTTCCACGTCCAACAGGTCATCGCTTTTGTCTAGCAACTTTTGAATATGTTCCATAGCAGTTTGTTGTTCAGTTGCAATTTTAGCAAGTGTTTTGTAGCTAGGTTTAGATTCACATTGAGAGTCATCTTCACTTGATGTTTGAAAGTAAGCATCGCGTGAGTTTACCTTGGCACCACGTGCCATGAAGCAGTAGGTGGGAGCAGAGTCATCCTCATCATTAGCATCATCGTTGGTGACGAGGCCATTGTCTTCAGTGTTGAAGATGGACTTGGCGACATAGGCTGAAGCTAGAGCCAGGCTTGCCACGCCTGAATCGGATTCCTCCTCAAATTCCACCTTCGCCTCCTTAGAAGCAGACTCCTCCTCTGAATCCATCTCCTTGCCAAAAAAATCCACGGGCCTTGCTGGATGAGCTCTTCTTGTGAGATGAAGACTTGGATGAAGACTTTGAAGAAGACTTTCAGGATTTCTTCTTCTTGTCATCAGAATCATATTCCTTGCTCTTCTTCTTCTTCTTGGTCTCATTGTCCCACTGTGGACACTCAGAGATGTAGTGACCAGGTTTCTTGCATTTGTGACATGTTCTCTTCTTGTGGCCACGAGAGGAAGCTTCATCATTTCTTGAGCTAGTCTTGAAGACTTTCTGAAGTCTTTCTTCTTGGTGAACTTCTGGAACTTCTTCACAAGCATAGCAAACTCCTTTCCAATGTCTTCAGGATCCCCAGAACTACAGTCAGATTCTTCTTCAGATGAGGAAACAACCTTTGCCTTCAAAGCACGAGTTCGGCCATAGTTGGGGCCATAGATGTCTCTTTTCTCAGATAACTGGAACTCATGTGTGTTGAGCCTCTCGAGTATGTCAGACGGATCGAGATATTTGAAGTCAGGACATTCTTGAATCATAAAGGCCATGGTGTCGAATGAGCTGTCAAGTGATCTCAGAAGCTTCTTGACGATTTCGTGCTTGGTGATCTCAGTGGCGCCAAGTGCGCGAAGCTCATTTGTGATATCAGTGAGGCGATCAAACGTGAGCTGGACATTCTCATTGTCGTTTCTCTTGAAGAGGTTGAAGAGGTTGCGAAGAACATCAATCCTTGAGTCTCTCTGAGTTGAGACGCCTTCGTTGACCTTGTAGAGCCAGTCCCAGACTAGCTTCACAGTTTCCAGTGCACTCACACGGCCATACTGTCCTTTGGTCAGATGACCACAGATGATGTTCTTGGCGGTCGAGTCCAGTTGAATGAACCTCTTGGCATCAGCAGCGGTGACACCTTCACCAGCCTTGGGAACGCCGTTCTTGACGACATACCAGAGGTCAACGTCAATGGCTTCAAGATGCATACGCATCTTATTCTTCCAGTAGGGGTAATCAGTGCCATCGAAGACAAGGCACACAGCGGAGACCTTGATTATCCCTGCAGTCGACATAGCTTAAACTCCAGGTGGTTAAACCGAATCACACAGAACAAGGGAGCACCTTGCTCTGATACCAATTGAAAGTGCTAGTTATCGACTAGAGGGGGTGAATAGGCGATTTTTATGAAAGTCTTCAAAACACGGGGGCTTTGAAGACAAACAGTAGAAATGAACCTATTGATATGCAGCGGAAGGTAGACTACACTAGACAAGCCATAGTCAAGTAAGCAATGAAGTGAGAGCACGAAGACTATCAGGAGCTAGGTAGTATGGATCAGGATGGAAGATAGTATGAAGCCAAACAACAAACAGTCTTCACATAGTGAAGACAATCAGATCATGCAAGCAGGCAATGACTTCACGAAGACAAACTGTAAGTAAAGGGAAGGGAAGGATGGAACTAGTTGCTTGGTGAGGACAAGGATTTGGTAGACCAGTTCCAGTTGCTGTGACAATTGTACGTCTGGTTAGGGAGGCTGAGATTTAACTTAGAAGACCGTGTCTTCACCTTATTCCCCTTGAGCTAAGAACACTTAGTCCTCGCCCAATCACTCTGGTAAGTCTTCAAGGTAGACTTTCGAACCTTCACAGACTTCGTTCACTGGCAATCCACAATGGCTCTTGGATGCTCAGAATGCGACGCCTAACCGGCTGGAGGATTCACAGTCCTCAAGTGTAACAAGTCTTCATATCACGCGGACAGAAAGACTTCAGTGATGCCTAACACTCTTTGGCTCTAGGTGTTTTGGGCTTTGTCCTCGCAAGGATCTCTCTCTCAAATGCTTCGGAGGTGGGTTGCTCTCAAACGACAAAAGCCGTGCACTAACTTGAGCAGCCACCAATTTATGGTGTAGGGGTGGGCTATTTATAGCCAGGAGGCAACCCGACCTGATTTGTCCGAAAATGACCCTGGGTCACTAAGGAACTGACACGTGTCCAATGGTCAGATTTCAAACACACGTGGGAGCTTGACTGGGCTACAAGTAAAGCTGACTCATCCAGCTCTAGATAAGATTTGCTCTCATTGTCTTCGCTCGAAGACATAGGATTTGGTTGAGCATCACATCAGTCACTCTGACTTTGTTCACTTGGACCCCACTTAACAGTACAATGGTTCCTATGACTCAACAAAGAAGAAAAGGAAACTATGAAACAACTATGTCTTCGTATTCCATAGTCTTCATGTGAATGTCTTCTCATGTCATAATCTTCACTGTGAATATCTTCACAGACCACCATTGTCTTCAATGTCTTCACACATTTTTAGGGGTCATCTCTGGTAGGTAAACCGAATCAATAAGGGACTACTACCTGTGTTATCCTGCAATTCTCACAAACACATTAGTCCCTCAACCAAGTTTATCGTCAATACTCCAAAACCAACTAGGTGTGGCACTAGATGCACTTACACCAACTAGATTGGTTTTACTTGCAATGGGAGAGGTGCTTTGTGATGGGTTCAATCTTGCGGTGTCCTCACCCAGTGACAGAAAGGGTAGCGAGGCACGTATTGTATTGTTGCCATTAAGAATAAAAAGATGGGTTTTATATCATATTGCTTGAGTTTATCCCTCTACATCATGTCATCTTGCTTCGTTGCTCTGTTCTTATGAACTTAATACACTAGATGCAAGCAGCAGTCGGTCGATGTGTGCAGTAATAGTAGTAGATGCAGAATCGTTTCAGTCTACTTGTCATGGACGTGATGCCTATATTCATGATCATTGCCTTAGATATCGTCATAACTTTGCGCTTTTCTATCAATTGCTCAACAGTAATTTGTTTACCCAACGTATGCTTTCTTCGAGAGAGAAGCCTCTAGTGAAACCTATGGCCCCCGGGTCTATTCCTTATCATATATTTTCAGATCTATAAAACCAAAAACCCAAAAATACCTTGCTACAATTTATTTGTGTTTACTTTATTTTAACTTTTATTTATATTTTAAATCTATCTCTATTAGATCCTCTTGCTAGTGACCGTGAAGGGATTGAAAACCCCATTTTCACGTTGTGTGCAAGTGTTTGTTAGTTTGTGCAGGTGCATCTATTGGGTACTTGCTTGTGCCTTCTACTGGATCGATACCTTGGTTCTTAACTGAGGGAAATACTTATCTCTACTTTGCTGCATCACCCTTTCCTCTTCAAGGGAAGAATCAACGCAAGCTCGAGAAGTAGCACTAAGTTGAAAGCCCATTATCCAGAAAGTCGAATTAAGTCAATTGGAATGGACAATGCCGCAGAATTCTCCTCACGTGCTTTCAAAGATTATTGCATGACTTTGGGGATTGAAGGTTATCACTTTGTTTCATATGTCCATATGCAAAATGGTTTGGCTGAATCATTGCTTAAGAGGATCAAACTCATTGCAAGACCATTGTTGATGAATTGCAACTTGCCAACCTCTTGTTGGGGTCACGCCGTTTTACACGCTGCTGACTTGATACAATTGAGGCCAACTGCATATCACAGTACTCACCCTCTACAATTGGTACGTGGAAATCCTCCTAGTATTTCCCATCTACGTAAGTTCAGATGTGTTGTATACATCCCGATCTCACCACCACAACGGACATCTATGGGCCCACACAGGAAACAGGGGATCTATGTGGGGTACAAATCGCGGTCGATTATCAAGTACCTGGAACCCCTTACTGGGATCTGTTCACAATCTGTCATGTTGATTGCATATTTAATGAGGGGCATTTTTCGGCATTAGGGGGAGATTTCAAGTACCAGAAAGAATGTCCGGAACTTGATTGGAATGCTCAAGTCATTTCATCCTGTGATCCATGTACCCAAGAGACCGAACTCCAAGTTTGGAAAATCATTAATTTGCAACGTCTTGCAAATAATCTGCCAGATTCATTTACTGGTCTAACAGGTGTTACAAAATCCTTAAATCCGGCCAGAAATGCGCCTGAAAGAGTGGAGGTACCAATAAAAACCATTCAACTCCCTATTCCTAAAAAGAGGGGGAGTAGTACGACCTCTGACCTGGAGCATGCTTCTAGCAAGCAGCAAAGAAAATCGAGGAGAAAAACCTCGGAGTCAGTAAATGCAAGTCAACTCAACATTGACAAACACCTGATGGGTAGTATACACCCAGTGGAAGGGCAACCTCCACAACCCAGCTTCAGTTTGCACACACTGGCTGGGACATCGGAACACCCGGACTCATGCATATTGGGAAATCACGAAGAGTCACTAGGGGTGCAGGAAATTTCCGTCAACTATGTTGATTCTGGAGAATCATTTGACCGTAAGACTAAGAGTGTCGACATATACTTTGCTGAAAAGATTGCAGATACCCTTCCCACTGATCATGATCCAAGTACTATCGTTTAGTGCCAAAAGCGCTCCGTGGCCGCTGTTGGGGAACGTAGCAAAAATTCAAAATTTTCTACGCATCACCAAGATCAATCTATGGAGTAATCTAGCAACGAGGGGAAGGGGAGTGCATCTACATACCATTGTAGATCGCGATGCGGAAGTGTTGCAAGAACGCGGATGAAGGAGTCGTACTCGTAGCGATTCAGATCGCGGTTGATTCCGATCTAAGCACCGAAGAACGGTGCCTCCGCGTTCAACACACGTGCAGCCCGGTGACGTCTCCCACGCCTTGATCCAGCAAGGAGGGAGGGAGAGGTTGGGGAAGACTCCATCCAGCAGTAGCACGACGGCGTGGTGGTGGTGGAGGAGCGTGGCAATCCCGCAGGGCTTCGCCAAGCACCGCGGGAGAGGAGGAGGAGGAAGAGGGGTAGGGCTGCGCCGAAAGAGAGACGTTCTCATGTCTGTATGGCAGCCCCAAACCTCAAGTATATATAGGGGAGGGGGAGGGCTGCGCCCCCATCTAGGGTTCCCCCCCCCCAAGGGGTGCGGCCAGCCCTAGATGGGGCTTGGGGGGCGGCCAAAGGAGGGGAGAGAGGGGGCGCCCCACTAGATGGGCCTTAGGCCCATCTGAGACTAGGGTTTCCCCCCTTCCCCCTTTCCTGCGCCCTGGACCTCTTGTGGGGGGGCGCACCAGCCCACCGGGGGCTGGTCCCCTCCCACACTTGGCCCATGCAGCCCTCTGGGGCTGGTGGCCCCACTTGGTGGACCCCCGGGACCCTCCCGGTGGTCCCGGTACATTACCGATATCACCCGAAACTTTTCCGGTGACCAAAACAGGACTTCCCATATATAAATCTTTACCTCCAGACCATTCCGAAACTCCTCGTGATGTCCGGGATCTCATCCGGGACTCCGAACAACATTCGGTAACCACGTACATACTTTCCCTATAACCCTAGCGTCACCGAACCTTAAGTGTGTAGACCCTACGGGTTCGGGAACCATGCAGACATGACCGAGACGTTCTCCGGTCAATAACCAACAGCGGGATCTGGATACCCATGTTGGCTCCCACATGTTCCACGATGATCTCATCGGATGAACCATGATGTCGGGGATTCAATCAATCCCGTATACAATTCCCTTTGTCTATCGGTATGTTACTTGCCCGAGATTCGATCGTCGGTATCCCGATACCTTGTTCAATCTCGTTACCGGCAAGTCTCTTTACTCGTTCCGTAACTCACATCATCCCGTGATCAACTCCTTGGTCACACTGTGCACATTATGATGATGTCCTACCGAGTGGGCCCAGAGATACCTCTCCGTTTACACGGAGTGACAAATCCCAGTCTCGATTCGTGCCAACCCAACAGACACTTTCGGAGATACCTGTAGTGCACCTTTATAGCCACCCAGTTACGTTGTGACGTTTGGTACACCCAAAGCATTCCTACGGTATCCGGGAGTTGCACAATCTCATGGTCTAAGGAACTGATACTTGACATTAGAAAAGCTCTGAGCAAACGAACTACACGATCTTGTGCTAGGCTTAGGATTGGGTCTTGTCCATCACATCATTCTCCTAATGATGTGATCCCGTTATCAACGACATCCAATGTCCATGGTCAGGAAACCGTAACCATCTATTGATCAACGAGCTAGTCAACTAGAGGCTTACTAGGGACATGGTGTTGTCTATGTATCCACACATGTATCTGAGTTTCCTATCAATACAATTCTAGCATGGATAATAAACGATTATCATGAACAAGGAAATATAATAATAACCTATTTATTATTGCCTCTAGGGCATATTTCCAACAGTCTCCCACTTGCACTAGAGTCAATAATCTAGTCCACATCACCATGTGATTAACACTCATAGGTCACATCACCATGTGACCAACATCCAAAGAGTTTTCAAGTACCTAGTTCACATCACTATGTGATTAACAATCTAGTTCACATCACTATGTGATTAACACTCAATGAGTTCTGGTTTGATCATGTTATGCTTGTGAGAGAGGTTATTAGTCAACGGGTCTGAACCTTTCAGATCCGTGTGTGCTTTACGAATATCTATGTCATCTTGTGGATGCTACCACGCGCTATTTGGAGCCATTTCAAATAATTGCTCTACTATACGAAACCGGTTTACTACTCAGAGTCATCCGGATTAGTGTCAAAGTTCGCATCGACGTAACCCTTTACGACGAACTCCCTTTCACCTCCATAATCGAGAAAATTCCTTAGTCCACTAGGTACTAAGGATAAGTTCGACCGCTGTCATGTGATCCTTTCCCGGATCACTATTGTACCCTCTTGACCAACTCATGGCAAGGCACACTACATGTGCGGTACGCAGCATAGCATACTGTAGAGCCTACGTCTGAAGCATAGGGGATGACCTTCGTCCTTTCTCTCTCTTCTGCTGTGGTCAGGTCTTGAGTCTTACTCAATACTCACACCTTGTAACACAGCCAAGAACTCCTTCTTTGCTGATCTATTTTGGACTCTTTCAAAATCATGTCAAGGTGTGCGTTCTTTGAAAGTATCATTAGGCGTCTTGATCTATCTCTATAGATCTTGATGCCCAATATGTAAGTAGCTTTATCCAGGTCTTCCTTTGAAAAACTCCTTTCAAACAATCCTTTATGCTTTCCAGAAATTCTACATCATTTCGGATCAACAATATGTCATTCACATATACTTATCAGAAATGTTGTAGCTCTCCCACTCACTTTATTGTAAATACAAGTTTCTAACAAACTTTGTATAAACCCAAAAACTTTGATCACTCCATCAAAGCGTATATTCTGACTCCGAGATGCTTGCTCTAGTCCATGGAAGGATCGCTGGAGCTAGCATACCTTTTAGCATCCTTAGGATCGACAAAACCTTTCTGATTGTATCACATACAACCTTTCCTTACGCAAACTGGTAAGGAAACTTGTTTTGACATCCATCTGCCAGATTTCATAAATGCAGCTAATTCTAACATGATTCCGACGGACTTAAGCATCGCTACGGATGAGAAAATCTCATCGTAGTCAACTCCTTGAACTTATGGAAATACTCTTTGCCACAAGTCAAGCTTCATAGACGGTAACCTTACCGTCCACGTTCGTCTTCTTCTTAAAGATCCATTTATCTCGGATTTCATGGCTTCTAACCATTTGTCAGAATATGGGCCCACCATCGCTTCTCCATAGCTCATAGGTTCATCGTTGTCCAACAACATGACTTCCAAGACAGGATCACGTACTACTCTGAAGTATTACGCATCCTCGTCGTCCTACGAGGTTTGGTAGTGACTTGATCCGAAGTTTCATGATCACTATCATAAGCTTCCACTTCAATTGGTGTAGGTGCCACAGGAACAACTTCCTGTGCCCTGCTACACACTAGTTGAAGTGACGGTTCAATAACCTTATCAAGTCTCCACCATCCTCCCACTCAATTCTTTCGAGAGAAACTTTTCCTCGAGAAAGGACGTTTCTAGAAGCAATTACTTTTGCTTCCAGATCTGAAATAGGAGGTACACCCAACTGTTTTGGGTATTCTATGAAGATGTATTTATCCGCTTTGGGTTCGAGCTTATCAGCCTGAAACTTTTTCACATAAGCGTCGCAGCCCCAAACTTTTAAGAAACGACAACTTAGGTTTCTCTAAACGGTGTCGTCTCAACGGAATTGCGTGGTGCCCCTTTTAAAGTGAATGCGGTTGTCTCTAATGCCTAACCCATAAACGATAGTGGTAATTTGATAAGAAACATCATGGTATGCACTATATCCAATAGGGTGCAGTTATGATGTTCGGACACACCATCACACTATGGTGTTCCAGGCGGTATTAATTGTGAAACACTTTCCACAATGTCTTAATTGTGTGCCAAACTCGTAACTCAGATACTCATCTCTATGATCATATCACAGACATTTTATCCTCTTGTCACGACGATCTTCAACTTCACTCTGAAATTACTTGAACCTTTCAATAATTCAGACTTGTGTTTCATCAAGTAAATACACTCAGCATCTACTCAAATCATCTGTGAAGTAAGAACATAACGATATCCACTGCATGCCTCAGCACTCATTGGACTGCATACATCAAAATGTATTACTTCCAATAAGTTGCTCTCTTGTTCCATCTTACTGAAAACGAGGCCTTTCAGTCATCTTGCCCATGTGGTATGATTTGCATGTCTCAAGTGATTCAAAATCAAGTGAGTCCAAACGATCCATCTGCATGGAGTTTCTTCATGCATATATACCAATAGACATGGTTCGCATGTCTCAATCTTTTCAAAAACGAGTGAGTCCAAAGATCCATCTACATGGAGCTTCTTCATGCGTTCTATACCAATATGACTCAAATGGCAGTGCCACAAGTATGTGGAACTATCATTACTATTTTATATCTTTTGGCACGAACATGTGTATCACTACGATCGAGATTCATTTTAGGTGCAAGACCATTGAAGGTATTATTCAAATAAACAGAGTAACCATTATTCTCCTTAAATGAATAACCGTATTGCGATAAACATAATCCAATCATGCTCAACGCAAACACCAAATCTCGATGGTAGAGGGAGCATGCGATGCTTGATCACATCAACCTTGGAAACACTTCCAACACATATCGTCATCTCACCTTTAGCTAGTCTCCGTTTATTCCGCAGCTTTTATTTCGAGTTACTAACACTTAGCAACCGAACCGGTATCTAATACCCTGGTGCTGCTAGGAGTACTAGTAAAGTACACATTCATATAATGTATATCTAGTATACTTCTGTCGACCTTGCCTGCCTTCTCATCTACCAAATATCTAGGGTAGTACTGCTTCAGTGACCGTTCCTCTCATTACAGAAGCACTTAGTCTCGGGTTTGGGTTCAACCTTGGGATTCTTCACTAGAGCCGCAAACGACTTGCTGTTTCATGAAGTATCCCCTTTTGCCCTTGCCCTTCTTAAACTAGTGGTTTTACTAACCATCAACAATTGATGCTCCTTCTTGATTTCTACTCTCGCGGTGTCAAACATCGCGAATAGCTCAAGGATCATCATAACTATCCCTGATATGTTATAGTTCATCACGAAGCTCTACTAGCTTGGTGGCAGTGACTATGGAGAACTATCACTATCTCATCTGGAAGGTTAACTCCCACTTGATTCAAGCGATTTGTGGCACTCAGACAATCTGAGCACATGCTTAACGATTGAGCTTTTCTCCCTTAGTCTGCAGGCTTAAGAAACTTGTCAGAGGTCTCATACCTCTTGACGTGGGCACTAGTCTGAAATCTCAATTTCAGTCTTCGGAACATCTCATATGTTCTGCGACGTTTCAAAAACCGTCTTTGGTGCCACAATTCTAAACCGTTAGCATTACGCACTGAACTATCACGTAGTCATCAAAACGTGTATGTCAGATGTTTCGCAACATCTACAGACGATGCTGAGGTTCAGCACACCGAGCGGTGCATTAAGGACATAAGCCTTCTGTGCAGCAATGAGGACAATCCTCAGTTTACGGACCCAGTCCGCATAATTGCTACTACCAACTTTCAACTAAATTTTCTCTAGGAACATATCTTAAACAGTAGAACTAAAGCGCAAGATATGACATAATATGCAAAGACTTTTTGACTATGTTCATGATAATGAAGTTCATCTGATTATTGAACTCCCACTCAGATAGACATCCCTCTAGTCATCTAAGTGATACATGATCCGAGTCAAACTAGGCCGTGTCCGATCATCACGTGAGACGGACTAGTCATCATCGGTGAACATCTCCATGTTGATCGTATCTTCTATACGACTCATGCTCGACCTTTCGGTCTCTTGTGTTCCGAGGCCATGTCTGTACATGCTAGGCTCGTCAAGTCAACCTAAGTGTTTTGCATGTGTTCCGAGGCCATGTCTGTACATGCTAGGCTCGTCAACACCCGTTGTATTCGAACGTTAGAATCTATCACACCCGATCATCACGTGGTGCTTCGAAACAACGAACCTTCGCAACGGTGCACAGTTAGGGGGAACACTTTCTTGAAATTATTATAAGGGATCATCTTACTTACTACCGTCGTTCTAAGCAAATAAGATGCATAACATGATAAACATCACATGCAATCAAATAGTGACATGATATGGCCAATATCATTTTGCTCCTTTGATCTCCATCTTCGGGGCACCACGATCATCTTTGTCACCGGCATGACACCATGATCTCCATCATCATGATCTCCATCATTGTGTCTTCATGAAGTTGTCACGCCAACGATTACTTCTACTTCTATGGCTAACGCGCTTAGCAATAAAGTAAAGTAATTTACATGGCGTTATTCAATGACACGCAGGTCATACAAAAAATAAAGACAACTCCTATGGCTCCTGCCGGTTGTCATACTCATCGACATGCAAGTCGTGATTCCTATTACAAGAATATGATCAATCTCATACATCACATATATCATTCATCACATCTTCTGGCCATATCACATCACATAACACATGCTGCAAAAATAAGTTAGACGTCCTCTAATTGTTGTTGCAAGTTTTTACGTGGCTTGTATAGGTTTCTAGCAAGAACGTTTCTTACCTACGTAAAACCACAACGTGATATGCCAATTTCTATTTACCCTTCATAAGGACCCTTTTCATCGAATCCGTTCCGACTAAAGTGGGAGAGACAGACACCCGCTAGCCACCTTATGCAACTAGTGCATGTCAGTCGGTGGAACCTGTCTCACGTAAGCGTACGTGTAAGGTCGGTCCGGGCCGCTTCATTCCACAATGCCACCGAAACAAGATAAGACTAGTAGCGGCAAGAAGAATTCGCAACATCTACGCCCACAACTACTTTGTGTTCTACTCGTGCATAGAAACTACGCATAGACCTAGCTCATGATGCCGCTGTTGGGGAACGTAGCAGAAATTCAAAATTTTCTACGCATCACCAAGATCAATCTATGGAGTAATCTAGCAACGAGGGGAAGGGGAGTGCATCTACATACCATTGTAGATCGCGATGCGGAAGCGTTGCAAGAACGCGGATGAAGGAGTCGTACTCGTAGCGATTCAGATCGCGGTTGATTCCGATCTAAGCACCGAAGAACGGTGCCTCCGCGTTCAACACACGTGCAGCCCGGTGACGTCTCCCACGCCTTGATCCAGCAAGGAGAGAGAGAGAGGTTGGGGAAGACTCCATCCAGCAGCAGCACGACGGCGTGGTGGTGGTGGAGGAGCGTGGCAATCCCGCAGGGCTTCGCCAAGCACCGCGGGAGAGGAGGAGGAGGAAGAGGGGTAGGGCTGCGCCGAAAGAGAGACGTTCTCATGTCTGTATGGCAGCCCCAAACCTCAAGTATATATAGGGGAGGGGGAGGGCTGCGCCCCCATCTAGGGTCCCCCCCCCAAGGGGTGCGGCCAGCCCTAGATGGGGCTTGGGGGGCGGCCAAAGGAGGGGAGAGAGGGGGCGCCCCACTAGATGGGCCTTAGGCCCATCTGAGACTAGGGTTTCCCCCCTTCCCCCTTTCCTGCGCCCTGGACCTCTTGTGGGGGGCGCACCAGCCCACCTGGGGCTGGTCCCCTCCCACACTTGGCCCATGCAGCCCTCTGGGGCTGGTGGCCCCACTTGGTGGACCCCCGGGACCCTCCCGGTGGTCCCGGTACATTACCGATATCACCCGAAACTTTTCCGGTGACCAAAACAGGACTTCCCATATATAAATCTTTACCTCCGGACCATTCCGGAACTCCTCGTGACGTCCGGGATCTCATCCGGGACTCCGAACAACATTCGGTAACCACGTACATACTTTCCCTATAACCCTAGCGTCACCGAACCTTAAGTGTGTAGACCCTACGGGTTCGGGAACCATGCAGACATGACCGAGACGTTCTCCGGTCAATAACCAACAGCGGGATCTGGATACCCATGTTGGCTCCCACATGTTCCACGATGATCTCATCGGATGAACCACGATGTCGGGGATTCAATCAATCCCGTATACAATTCCCTTTGTCTATCGGTATGTTACTTGCCCGAGATTCGATCGTCGGTATCCCGATACCTTGTTCAATCTCGTTACCGGCAAGTCTCTTTACTCGTTCCGTAACTCACATCATCCCGTGATCAACTCCTTGGTCACACTGTGCACATTATGATGATGTCCTACCGAGTGGGCCCAGAGATACCTCTCCGTTTACACGGAGTGACAAATCCCAGTCTCGATTCGTGCCAACCCAACAGACACTTTCGGAGATACCTGTAGTGCACCTTTATAGCCACCTAGTTATGTTGTGACGTTTGGTACACCCAAAGCATTCCTACGGTATCCGGGAGTTGCACAATCTCATGGTCTAAGGAACTGATACTTGACATTAGAAAAGCTCTGAGCAAACGAACTACACGATCTTGTGCTAGGCTTAGGATTGGGTCTTGTCCATCACATCATTCTCCTAATGATCTGATCCCGTTATCAACGACATCCAATGTCCATGGTCAGGAAACCGCAACCATCTATTGATCAACGAGCTAGTCAACTAGAGGCTTACTAGGGACATGGTGTTGTCTATGTATCCACACATGTATCTGAGTTTCCTATCAATACAATTCTAGCATGGATAATAAACGATTATCATGAACAAGGAAATATAATAATAACCTATTTATTATTGCCTCTAGGGCATATTTCCAACAGCCGCGACGAGGGAGGCGTCGTCGTCCTCGAGGACAGCGACGACGAGGCACCGTCGCCGGCCAAACCAGTCCGCCAGGGCGAGCCCGGGCAGGGGTCCAGCAGGGACGGCCGTGTGGAGAAGGAGAAGGAGGACGACGGCGACTACACCGCCTTCAGCAAGTTCTTCGACATGTAGGCGGCGCGGCAGCAGGCCTTTGTTTTTTAGTAGATTTTATGTTTTCTATATGTAAAAAACTGTGGAACACCTAAATATCGCCGAATCTATGTCGTGTTTGCCGAATTTTGCCCGAATGTCTTTTTAAAATTATTTACCAAAAGGGCGTCTGGGGGCGACCTGGGGGCGGCGGCTGGGAATCCGATCACCCCCACACCGAAAATATCGCCGGTTCGCCCCCAAGCGGCGATTTTTTCTAGCCCCTGGGGGGCGAACAGCTGGAGATGCTCTTAAATCATGCGAAAATCTTGCTGATTTGTTTATCAAGTCTCTACCAAATTCTACATTACAAAAATATGTTCATGGAATTGGTATGCGACGACTTCGAGACTTGCAAGTATTAGGGGGAGTCTCTTCTTGAGATATCCTTGTTCAAACATCACATTACGTTGTTTCTCTTTGTGAGTTTGTGTTTCAGGTGCTCATCAAAGATTTTTATGAAGAACTTTTGGACAAGAATCTTTTTGAGATAATAGAGCTATCTGGACAATCGTGAGATGATTCTACATGGTCAAGCGTAGATTAGGGGGAGGGGTGTTAAGATTAATTGTAATTAGGGAAAATCTCCCCTTGCCCAACTGTCGTTGCGCTTTCTCCCGCAACGAACGCCTCCCCCTCTTGTATCCCTGGAACCGACGTCCCCTCGATGGATCATCGCGTCTCTCCCTGATGGCTTTCTCTCACAATAATCATGCAAAAAAACATTACATCATTTACAACATGATGTAAAGTTACGGTCGTCAACCGATGGAGAAGAGCTACAACTTTGCATTAGTGTGTGATTCGGCTTTGAAATATGACGATTTGACTTTGAAACATGGCAATTCGGCTTTGCATGAATGACATCTAGCCTTATAGTGTCCTTGCAGTGTCCCATCTCAACTTATAGTGGAGGCGCCCAACATTGCAACAACTACCTGACTTGCAACAACGCCACCTAGCCTTTGTAGCGGCACGGGTCCTTGCTTGCAACATCAGTGGCACCTCGAGCTTGCAATGGCTCCAACCAGACTTCACAACGATGCGGTACCCGTCTGTGGCGGCGGTAGCCGGTATTGAAGCACCGGCCAGCTTTGTAGTGGCGTGCTCCCCTACACGCAACACGTGCAAAAAAATGTTTCTAGCATGGTGAAACATTTCCACATACACTTCACGGGTATGTGATCGTATTTTGGAAAGGAAACATTTTTTGTCAATCACATTCAACATGAAAATTATGTGTATACAACAAATTCTCTAGTGGCAATAAAATGTTCACAACGCATGTAACATGAAAAATTAACACAAGCAACATAAAACAATTAATATGGAACATGTATGCATTCCCGAAAAAACTTCACAACACATGTCATGCTTACACAATAAACAAGAAAACATGCTCTGCCCATGTGTGTTCGACTTGTAGCGGCAAAGGAAACCGCCCTTACAAGGTCACATGCCATGTTTGCAGCGTGACAGGCTGCCTTTGGAACACAAAAGAACAGCGCGACATGCTCGCAACATCGACACACTTCATCAGCAACATCGGCACAATTTGGGTGGTGATATGGTAGGATGGTCAACAAGTCAAGTACTCCCTCCGTTCCAAAATAGACGACTCAACTTTGTACTAATTTTAGTACAAAGTTAGTATAAAGTTAGGTCATCTATTTTGGAACGGAGGGAGTAGATGCCAGTTACAACCAACAAAAACAAATACAATCTCCACCAACAAGTCAAGTAGATGCCAATAATCAAGACATCTACAACTTATTAATTTAAAGTTTTAAATGTACAATGCAAAAAAACCATACAAACAAAACTGTATCATTCTCCCTTACTGATGAAAGAACTATATACGAAGCAAAATGAGTGAATCTACATTTTAAAATTTGTCTATATCCGTATATAGTTTATAGTGGAATAAGACTTACATTTAAGAACGGAGGGAGTACTAATTAAGAGGACTCAGAATATGGGTGGTGATATAGCAGGATGGTCGGCAAGGCAAATAAATGCCAGTTACGACGAACAAGACCAAATATCCATCTTCACCGTCCTCTACAATAAATTCAGACATGAGGTTGCAAAACATAACAAGCAAAATAACACACAAATTGTTTGATTCTCCCGAGAAAGGGAAGGTTGTACGGTCGTCAGATAGGAGCAAGATCATTGGCCTCATAGAGAAGATTAGATCGTTCCACATGAAGAAAATTCAGACATATCCTTGTCTATAATTT